>NW_020224478.1:0-3842 GCF_003070985.1 Temnothorax curvispinosus
TTTCCTTTTGCACATATACATGTAAACCAATCAATTTCTTACGCTTATGTTTATGCGCTATGCAAATTCCGGGATTGAGTAAGTAGAGAGAGGCACGCCTGTCAAACGGTCAGTGTTTTTTTCGAGCTCATCTGCCGTTCCTTCGCCGTGGGGCGACTTTGTTTCAGGTAGTTTGCATTCTCAAATATGCAGGACTGACTGCAGATATAAGTCAGCAGTGAGGGAGTCGAACTACGGACGAATTCGGGGATTCTGTGCGGCTGCGACAATTTGGAGGTTAAGGGTAGAGGCGGAAACAGGCACGGAGAAACCGGAGTCGGAGCAGCACGAAAGCAGGTCGATAAAGAAGAGAGTGACAGGAGGAAAGAGGTGCCGAAGGGATAAGAAGCGAGAAAAGAATTCGGATGGACGAGAAGAAGGAGGAGGACAAGAAAATAGATATTAATCTTAAGAAAAGCGAGAAGAAAAAGAGGACGATAGAAAAAAGTACGGGAGGCAGGCCCACGAGGGCGGAGGAGCTGTCAAAAATAAGGAATAGGACAGAAAGCCAAGGATCAATTACAGAATACGTAAGGAAAAGAGGAAGGGAAGAAGAAAAAGAAATAGCAGAAAAAGCGGAAAAGGAAATTTTGGAAAATTTCAGCAAAGAAAAAAGGGTGATAAGATCGCCGCCAAACAAGGTTAAAAGAGAGGAAAAGAAAGAAGGAGATATGGATGTGGAAAGAATGCTGAAAGAGATTTTAGTGAAAATGGATGATCAAGAGAGAGAAAGAAAGAAGGATAAAGAAGAGTTAATGAAAAAGATACACGACCTGTGTGAGGATTACAGAAAGAGAGAACTGCTTTGGGAAAAGCAGAAAACGAGTTTATAAAATAGAATAAAACAGCTGGAGGAGAAAGTGGAGAACAGGGGAGGTGAAAAGGTAGAGAGCACGGAACTAATGAAGATGATGAGGGAGATGGAAAGAAACGCCGAATTAGCCGAAAGGAGAAGAAGAAAAAACAACATAATCATAAAAGGAATGAAAGTAGAAAATGGAGGAGAAAGAAAAGAGAAGATGGAGAAATTTCTTGAAGAAGTCACTAAAAAGAAGGTGGAAGTGGACGAAGTGCAGGCAATTGGCCGAGGAGAATACAAAATGACGCTAGTAAGATTCAATAGATGGGAAGATAAAAAAAAAATAATGACAAAGAAGAGGGAGATAGGAAAGGCAAGAAACATATTTATGGATGATGATCTGACGGCAACAGAGAGGCAGATACAGAAACAGCTATGGAGTATGGTAAAAGCAGAGAGAGAAAAGGGGAAGAAAGCAACGGTAGGATATCAAAGAATATGGATAGACAACTGCGAATGGAAATGGAATGAAAGAACCGAAATGCTGGAAAGTAGAGATGCTTTTCGGAAAGAGTAGAGAATAGAGAGGATAGGGAGAGGGAGAGAGAGGAGGGAGAAGAAGAAAATAAGGTGGAGAAAGAAAGAGGGTTAAGGATATGCTTTTGGAACGTGGCGGGACTGGCTAATAAATGTGAGGAAACATGGGACTATTTGGAGAATTTTGACGTGATAGGACTAGTTGAAACATGGATGGAAGAAGACAAATGGAGGAAGATTAAAAATAAATTGTCCGATAAATTCATTTGGAATTGTGTACCAGCGAAAAGGGAGCACAAGAAAGGAAGAGCAAAGGGAGGGATAATAACAGCAGTCAACAAGAATTTGAAACTTATAGAGGTTAGGGAGATTAGCGACAAAGTGGTAGAAAGCAGATTAGAGTATAATGGAAACAAATGGTGAATAATCACGCTGTACAGCCAAAAGATGGAGGATACGATGGAAACACTAAGGGAGAGGATACAAGAAGAGGACGAAGAATGGTTGCTAGTAGGAGGTGATTTCAACGCGAGGACGGGAAGCGGAGGAGGACCGATAAATGAGGAGGAAGAGAAAGAAAAGAGAAGTGAGACCAGAAAGTCGGTAGATAAAGTTATAAATAGAGAAGGACGTATATTAATAGATAAAATAGAAGAGAGAGGATGGGTTATATTAAATGGGAGTTTTGGAAGGGAAGGGGGATGGACGTATATAGGAGAATTGAGATCATCGGTTATAGACTATATCTTAGGGAATGACAGAGCAGGAGAAGAAATTAATATGGTTGAAGAAGGAGTTAGAACGGAATCGGATCACGTCCCGCTGGAGGTGGAGTTGACAGGACCACGAGTGTTGGAGACAGGGAGAAAGGAGAAAGAAATGGAATTAGAGAGAAGCGACTGGACAGAAGAAGGGAGGAAAGAATATCATGAGAAATGTGAAGGATGGTCGAGCACACAAATAGATACAGAAGACATCTGGAGGGAGATGAAAGAGAAAGTAAAGAGCGCTATCACGAAGCATAAGAAAAGGATAATACCATGGAGATTAGAAAGAAAAGAATGGTATAATAAAGAATGGAAGGAAAGGAAAAGGAGATTGAGGAGATTGATGAGGGACTGGAAGAAGGGAAGGATCGGAAAAGAAGAATATGTGAGGGAAAGAAAGGAGCACAAGGAATGGTGTAAGGAGCAGAAGTTGAGGCACGAAAGGGAGGAAGAAGAAAAGTTAAGGAACATTAAAAATGAAGCGGAAGCGTGGAAGTATATAAATAAGTACAGGAAAAAGAAAACTGAGGGGATAAGCGAGGAGATACAAATGGATGAGTGGAGAGACCACTTCATGGAAATGTTAGAAGGGACAAAGGAAAGAGTGGTGTTAGACATTGAAGAGGAGGAAAAAGATGGCACGAGAGGGGAGGTAACAGAGGGAGCCGAAGAAATATCGAGGGAAGAGGCGATTGAAGTAATAAAGAAACTGAAGATGGGAAAGGCAACAGGAAAGAACGGGATTGAGAACGAGGCGTGGAGATATATGCAAAAAGATGTAGGTGAAGAGTTCCTGAAGCTAATTAACAGAATATGGAAAGGAGAGGGTATACCGGGAGATTGGAATAAAGGCATGATTAGTCCAATATATAAAAAAGGAGAGAGAAACGACCCAAAAAATTACCGAGGAGTTACTTTAATGAATACGGCGTACAAGATATATGCAAGTATCTTAAATGCGAGGCTGGAGAAGGAGATGGAGGCCAAGTTAAGGGAAGTGCAATTCGGGTTTAAAAGGAATAGAGGAACGATGGATGCAGTATACACAGTAAACTATGTAGCGAATATGGAGCTGAGTAAGAAAAGTGGAAAAGTTTTTGCATTCTTTGCTGATCTTAAGGCAGCTTTCGATAAAGTAGATAGAAGGAAATTGAATAAAATTATGAGGAAGATAGGAATTGAAGATAATTTGAGACGAAGAATAATGGAGACATACAAAGAAACAAAAAATGTAGTGAAGATAAGAGATAAAAAGACAGAAGAATTTTGGACAGGAAAGGGACTAAGACAAGGATGCCCGTTGAGCCCGAACCTATTCAACTTATACATCATGGATTTAGAGGAAGGAATGGAAAAAGGACAAGCAGGAGGCCTGGTGATAGGGAAAGAAAAATTCTGGACAATATCATACGCAGATGATATAGTGTTAATGGCGACGAGAGAGGAAGAATTGAAGGAAATGATGAGGAGGCTCAAGAGGTATTTGGAAGGGAAGGGTTTGAGTTTCAGTCCAGAGAAATCAAAGATAATGGTGTTCGAGAAAGCTAGGGGGAGAAGGAAGAAAAGGGAATGGAAATGGGGAGGAGAAAACATAGAGGAGGTTAAAGAAATAAAGTATCTGGGATATATTCTACAGAAGAATGGGGGAGCGGAGAATCATATAAAGGATAGGATGAAGAAGGCTACAATAGCGATAAAAA
>NW_020224479.1:0-4073 GCF_003070985.1 Temnothorax curvispinosus
CAATAAGTATATTATATTTCGAAAAATTATCTAATTATTTCATTATATAAATATTATCGAACAACAATGGAGATTAAACGGTGTTAAACGACGGAGTTAAAAACGAAAAGTAACTTTAATCACTTTAATAATGATATATAGGTATTGTAAGAGATATTGGAGAGCTTATAATTCTTTTACGTAATAACACTTGTTTTCTAGATTAACTGTTTATTTAATGTTGTTTATATTTTCTATCACAGAATAATATTTTAATCTTTTTGATAGTATATATCATATACATATAAATGCAAAATTGATAATACACGATGCATTGCGTCTTTAGGAGCAAAAAATTGCTGCTCCGAAATTACGTTACGAGTGATAATGACTGCGTAACATCAACTGTCAATGCAATCGCGTCTGTCATCGAAGGTTTATCCTGCTATGCTTGTTAATTAGAAAATGCACAGTCGTATGAGATAAACTAACCAACGCAACGTCGCACACAGTGCGATTAATAATGTAACGAATGTATGCATTTTCATTATAATATGTTTTGCTTCTAATTGCACATAATTAAGATGCTATCTACGAGCCGCGGGCATAATTCTGGTAATTTTTTTTGCCGACTCTTTTTTTTATTTTACTTATATATACGTTTTACCTATACGTTTGCTACGAACAGTTGTTTGCTATTGCATTTAAATTGTAAGTTTATAATCCGAAAATTATCTTTATTAAACGTTTCCGAGTTCAGAAGTCGTGTAACGCAAGCTGTTATTCAATACATATCGAGCACGTTATATTATTATTCGAATAATATCGCTAGCAAGCTACTGGAATATTATTTATATAAGTTCTTAAACGACAAATTATCATGTATGTTATAATTTCCCACGACAATAGTGTGCAATTAATGTAAAGTAACGACAATATGCGTCAAGTGGATTAATTCAAGTATTCGAGTATGTAGAAAATGTAGATTTCCTTGCCGATTGATGCTGGCATCAAATTCACGCGACTTGGGCTTACGCTTAAAAAGAATAAAAGTCTGAAATCTCAAGAGAATAAATTGTATCTTTTTTTTATTGTTTGTTTTTTTAGCATAGAAATATTACGAGATATTTCTCGTATATAAGAATAAGAGAATTCGTAAAAAGAAAGAACAATAATATATTGCTGTAGCCAGGAATATTTTGCTTTATCTTTACATATTAGGTATATAATTAAGAAGTTAGGCATTCGACTTGTAATTGTTGTACCGAGTTCTAAAAAAAAATATGAGAGACGGGTCTCAAAAATATGAGGATGAAGTGCTGTTCCGTTAACGAAAATTTACTTCGAAACGAATCGCTTACGGCTTACCATGTTAGAAACTGGTCTTGAATCTCACCATCTGGAACACGAGTGCTTCTCAACCACTTTTCCCCTCCTGCGGCATGCAGTATAACGATTTCGAGGTAAGCAATGGACAGGTGCGGATGTAGATCGAGCTCTGCATCCAACATTTGACCGACCAATTACTACCTCCATTTTGTTATTATTGTCGCTGTACACTTTATTATCTAGCAACAATTACAAGTCGAATGTTTAATTTTTTAATTACATAGATATAAATATTACGGGTTACTTTTATTATAGATAAATGTTTAATTTTCTGATGCGGAAATTCATTATATTCGAAAGGAGGTGGAAAAGTGATACCTATCACAATAGCGATAAATATCCATAAAAGAAAAAAGCATTCATATTTAATATGTTTTTTATATATATAAATGAATTTAACTCTTAACTATGGATATTACGCATTAGTAGATGTGGAACCCTATATAGAAATCCCTATTATACATATTTTTAAATATAATAAAAGGGTAAAATAAATATAACTGCTCTCTGTTTTATGTATATGTATATGCACTTGCAACTATGTTTTTTTATATTTTGCAGCATTAATTACGCACAGAATCAAGTTTTATTTGTTTTTCTAGATCTAGAAGGAAGACATAATTGATCAAAATTATAAAATAAGTGGCAAAAGTCCCAGAACCTTAGAAACTTTATATCCACAGTTAATATGAGTGCTGTTGATCATTTTTTTCTGTTGTGGATTATTTCATAAAAAGAGAAAGCTGTATGTATTATATCATTGTAGCTTAAAATGCCATTTTTTTTTTAAATTTAATCGTAAAATAGAAATAGATAAAAGGATATAAAAAAACACACAGAGAGAGAGAGAGAAAGAGAGAGAAATTTGCGATAATAATCTTGCGCAAGTGTTTGAAATGAAACCAAACGAAACGCAGCTCATTGAGAAAGTTGAAAGAAGAGAGAAGAAGAGAAATACGGAGAATACCTTTTCCCAACAAACGAGTAACAGCAGGCAGGCCGAGAGAAGTGCCTCCACAATGGAACCCCTTACATCTAAAACGGTTATACACGCAGGTAGAGCTTCGCTGTTGCCGGGCTGTAAAATGCCCATGCATTGTGTTTCTCGCTATAAGAACACACTATGATTCGAAAATGCCTCTCGGTTACGCGTTATTTCTTATGCTCGTTATCTCTACGGCGATTGCTGACAAACGTTTCAGTAATTTTCTCGTATTGCACTTATGAGAAAATCCCCTCGTAATTTCTTATATTAGCTATGTCTTTATAATACGTAATATATAGAATATATTTTTCAACGTTTTGTTTATACAAGCTGCAACACACGGGTATCGTTCAAACTTATATTAGATTTTTTACATCGTCAATTTATTAGAGTCAATATAATGTAGACGATAAGGAAATATTATTTGCACGATTTGATTTATACAGGGTGTTTTCTAAGTAACTACAAAAAATTCAAGAAGATATTCCATGGCTTATTTTAAAAAGAAAAAAGATTCTATATCCTATAAACATATACCCTAACTGTTTCTTTTTCAAAATACAGGGTATCAAAGTTGTAAAAAAATATGAAAATTTTGAAAATCTAGAACACGTTTAAAGATATTTTATTCAAATTTGGTATGCGTACATGTGGTATTAAGAACCATTTTCTAGTATCGATGAAACATTTTTAGATCCACCAGGGGCGTGCATCTTTGACACCCTGTATTTTGAAAACGAAGCAGTTTAGGGCATATGTTTATAGGACCTTTTCTACCTAAAATAAAATAAACACGAAATATCCCCTTCAATTTTTTATTCTTACTTAAGAAACACCCTGTATAATGCACAGATGCACGCACGCACATTGATCATGTTTGTGTCTAGCTGCTTGCTACCTAATATTGGTTCGATAACTATATCATGCACGTTTTGTGCGCAACAAGACATCGGAAAAGAGAATAGAAAAAGAGAAAGTTTTTATAATCGCAGAAACACGCGATGTCTATTGAATGGTTTATTGCAACACAATCGTATACACATTCGTGCGAACGAAACATGATGTTAACTTTTGATATAATCATCTGTCACTATGATAATTAGTAATTAATTAATACGGAACGATTAATACTGACTTTCACTCTATTAACATTCATCGGTCATTGCAAGTAATGATTTCCTTTGTTTCTGATATTATTTCTTCTTCCAGAGAAAGCTTTTTCTCACTGACTCTGTTTCTTGTTATTAAATGAGAACAAGTAATACTATGTATACCTCTATCCTGATAAGGAATATGATAAAGAAAAGTTAATCGAGATGGGACCTATAAAAACGTTTCTTTTTCTACGTAACAGTGCATTTCACTGAATAGATAAGAATTAAATTTATAGTTTATCTGCGATAAAGAGTAGTTGTTTGTGGTAAATAACCAGCGCTCATAAGTTATTACTGCAATAAGAAATATTAAAGCATGTAAAGAGGATATTAACCTCGTTTTATACTAGAGAGTCAGATAATGTGTGCCTAGAACGATAATTTTTAGTAAAGTATTTGTCATGTCTTTCTTGCTATTATTGAGCAATATGGCGAGGGTCGCATAAAAACATTTTTGAATTACAAAAGCTTTTTTGTTTGAATGATATCGCTTTTATTTACTCTCTAAATTTCTCGGAGTGAAAATTCGGCCGATAGAGTGAGATTTCACTCTTTTGGAGTGAGAT
>NW_020224480.1:0-1468 GCF_003070985.1 Temnothorax curvispinosus
TGTTTACTGGAATTTTATAATTTATTCAAGAAATATAATTATTATGGAAAATTTAAATTCCCAGACAGCATAAAAGAATTTTTAAAAAATTTAGAACGTCTTTCGGACTTTTGTGCTGTATAGATTACTCTAGATTATATTACCTTTTGCATTTCATCTTGTCATGTTACTAATTGTAATAACTGTTGAAATGTTTCACGTTTTAACCTGAATGTCAGAAAAAAGTTGTTTTCCAAATATAAATCAATTCACATTTTGGAATATAGTCCAGGACGAGTATGATGTTGTCTTTGTTTCATAATAGGTAATATACGTCGTTTATTCTTTCTTGCATTGTTTAATTGCATGTACATTCCGTTACTCCAGATATTTCTTCATCTTCGTCATTATATATTTTATTTAATAATATTAATAAACACGTTTTAAGACTCATGTTTATACTGCTCTTAAGAAAAACCGACACGTTGATACCGCGTTGTGTGAAACAAATTGGTTATGTTTACTGGGTTGTTTAGCAGAAAAAGCAGCTCAATGAGCACTCACAAATATTTTTTTAGATCTTTGATACATCCAAGAAAATGTAACAATCAAGGGAAGTAATTAATAAGCGCTCAACTGAGCTGTTTAATCTGAACGAAATAAATATCTTTGAACTGTTTGAAAGTCGCGCGTAAGCAGAAAAAAACCAGTCCATTTTAGCGTTCGCAGTGGTACATGGCAGTGGTACATATACCAGAATAAGCTCCGCCCCTACCAATATCAACCTTGGTACATGTACCAAACAATCGCCAAAAATTGCCTTCTGTGGCGAGAAAATGGAAACGCTAGAACATTTGATGTCTGACTGCGTGGAGCCTCTAAGGGATTACAGAAATATCTTAGACATCTTGAAAGATACAGGAGAAGGAGCAGATTGGATGAAGAAAGTGACCAAGCACAGGAAGGACCTAAGAAACGTAAATACAAAATGAAACTGATAACAAAGAAATGTAATATAAAATGTATTGTAAAAAAAAAATCGCATCTTAAAGACATGTAGCACCCCCTTTCAAGGCCGAAAGGCAATTGAAATAAACAAATTATATATATATAAAATAATAATGTGAAATGTATATAAATTATAAAGTATTTAAAATATAAAATATATAAAATAAAAAATATATATAAGTAAAATATATAAAAATCTATTGGTTTTTGCAGATTAAAGAAGAATATAAACTTTTATTTCCCAAATATGAAGACTACTTCTTAAAAGAATTTATCAAATTTTATGACATTATTTTGAGTTTTTTCTAAAACTGACGACGAAATACATCCCCCATTAGATAAATTAGAAGAAGGTAATGAATACATTCAATATATTTTTATTTAAATAAGATATAAAGTGCAATATTAAGAAATATTTGAAAATTTTTAGCTTGGGATAAACCTACAAGAGCTATTTTAGCATTATGCCGACTTCTTTCTC
>NW_020224481.1:0-943 GCF_003070985.1 Temnothorax curvispinosus
TCCTGACAACATCGTCGACTGCGAGATAGCCGCGCTATGTTTCGACTTCTTATAACGATGTCGCGTCTACGACATGCATATATTCGCGCGAGCGAAACAATGTAAACGCGCTTGTATTATTTTTTAAATAAAAAAAACTATATGCGTATCTCATCTGTGCACTCTCTCTTTCCGTTTTCCCTTTTTTTCCCAAATCCGTATACCCATCTCCACGGTCGCGGCGATCGCGACGCCGAATTCGAACGCGCATTACATATATTATCGCGAATCATGAATTACAGGTCGAACGCAAGGTGAATGAAAATTATCGCGAACAAAGAGACGAGTCGTCTGACCGCGCTTACCCCCTGCGGTCGCGGCGATCGCGACGCCGAGTTCGAACGCGCGTTACATAAATTATCGCGAATCATGAATTACAGGTCGAACGTGAAGTGAATGAAAATTATCGCGAGCGAGGAGACAAGTCGTCTGACCGCGCTTACCCCCCCCGCGGTCACGGCGACCGCGACGCCGAATTCGAACGCGCGTTACATAAATTATTGCAAATCGCGAATCACAGGTCAAACGCGAGGTGAATGAAAAATTGCCGCGAACGAAGAGACGAGTCGTCTCGCTCGTTCTCTCGACGCGTCGCGTCGGGGATGGGCGGGAAAACCGCGAGACAAAAGGAGGAAAACCGCGAGACGAGACCAAATTAGGAAACGACGAGTGCGACCGCGACGCCGAGTTCGAACGCGCGTCGAAAAAAAAAATTGTCACTCGTCGATCGAACGACGAGACGATGAGTCATCTCCATCGATCCCGATGAGTCGGGAAAACCACGTGCTGCCCGTCGCGACGCGGATCGAAACGACCTTCGGACCGAGAGTTAAAAAAACAAAACAAAAACGACGACAAAGACGGGCGCGCGACACCCCCCCGCGAAACGAACCATCTAGAACGC
>NW_020224481.1:953-1896 GCF_003070985.1 Temnothorax curvispinosus
TCCTGACAACATCGTCGACTGCGAGATAGCCGCGCTATGTTTCGACTTCTTATAACGATGTCGCGTCTACGACATGCATATATTCGCGCGAGCGAAACAATGTAAACGCGCTTGTATTATTTTTTAAATAAAAAAAACTATATGCGTATCTCATCTGTGCACTCTCTCTTTCCGTTTTCCCTTTTTTTCCCAAATCCGTATACCCATCTCCACGGTCGCGGCGATCGCGACGCCGAATTCGAACGCGCATTACATATATTATCGCGAATCATGAATTACAGGTCGAACGCAAGGTGAATGAAAATTATCGCGAACAAAGAGACGAGTCGTCTGACCGCGCTTACCCCCTGCGGTCGCGGCGATCGCGACGCCGAGTTCGAACGCGCGTTACATAAATTATCGCGAATCATGAATTACAGGTCGAACGTGAAGTGAATGAAAATTATCGCGAGCGAGGAGACAAGTCGTCTGACCGCGCTTACCCCCCCCGCGGTCACGGCGACCGCGACGCCGAATTCGAACGCGCGTTACATAAATTATTGCAAATCGCGAATCACAGGTCAAACGCGAGGTGAATGAAAAATTGCCGCGAACGAAGAGACGAGTCGTCTCGCTCGTTCTCTCGACGCGTCGCGTCGGGGATGGGCGGGAAAACCGCGAGACAAAAGGAGGAAAACCGCGAGACGAGACCAAATTAGGAAACGACGAGTGCGACCGCGACGCCGAGTTCGAACGCGCGTCGAAAAAAAAAATTGTCACTCGTCGATCGAACGACGAGACGATGAGTCATCTCCATCGATCCCGATGAGTCGGGAAAACCACGTGCTGCCCGTCGCGACGCGGATCGAAACGACCTTCGGACCGAGAGTTAAAAAAACAAAACAAAAACGACGACAAAGACGGGCGCGCGACACCCCCCCGCGAAACGAACCATCTAGAACGC
>NW_020224482.1:0-95 GCF_003070985.1 Temnothorax curvispinosus
GATTAGATGTGATAAAAAGAAAGTATGTTAAATGGATTTTAGGATTGAATAGTAGAACCCCGAATTATGTAATAGCAGAAGAAACCAAAATGAAG
>NW_020224482.1:195-4284 GCF_003070985.1 Temnothorax curvispinosus
AAAAGAAAGTATGTTAAATGGATTTTAGGATTGAATAGTAGAACCCCAAATTATGTAATAGCAGAAGAAACCAAAATAAAGGAAATAAAAGTAAGGGCAATAAGGAGAGCTGTGAGGTATGAGGAGAAGGCGAGACAGTCGGGAAAGAAAATAGTTCAAGCATGTATAAAAGATCTAGAGAGGAGCAGACCAAGGAAAGAAGAAAGTAAGTGGGAGAAAAAGAGAAGAGAACTGATAGAGAGGGCAGGAATGGAGAAGGAGCAGCTAAAGAGAGAAATGGAGGCGGGAGACCGAGAGGCGGTGGGGAATCTTGTAAAGAGAATAGAGGAAAAGGAGAAGGAGGAGAGACAGATAAAGATAAACGAGTCAAAGTTCAATAGTAGCTATAAAGAGATCTTAACAGAGGGGTTACCAAAGTATCTACTAGGAAAGAAGAAGAAAAAGGATAGAATGCTGATAGCCAGATACAGATGCGGAAGTGAGGTGAAAGGCAGTCAACACTGGAGAGAGGAGGAAGATAGAAGGTGCAGAATATGCCAAAAAGAAGAGGAGAACATAGAGCATATACTAAAAGAATGTGAAGCGACAAAAAGCGAGATACAGTTAAAATAATTTTTAGGAGAGGAAGGAAAAGGACTAGAAGTAATGAAAAGGATAGAAAGAGTTAGAAAAGAAGCGGAGGAAAGGGAAGGGATGGAGGGTGAAGAGTAGGAAGGGAAATTGAAAGACAGTTAGAATGTTGAATTAGTTTTAGAGTTAGTTAAAATGATGTATAATATATATGTATGTTAAAGAGAAAGTTATATGCTTGCAAATTATGTGTATGTTGGTAAATTTATGTAAGAGTTGATGGAAGTCATCCTAAGCCGCAAGGCAAGGATTAAATAAAATTATTATTATTATTATTATTATTATTTAATAGAGAATCGCTATAACATTAAATGTAATAATAGTTATAATATAGAACTATTGTCTCCTATTTTTGAAATTTATTAAATATGTATTGATTAAATACGTATTTATTATATTTAATGTTATTCTTGCAATTCTCTATGTTAAGTGGATATAAATACACATATATCGTATATATACATATATATAACATTAACATGTTTTTTAAATCATGTTTATCTGCAATAATTAAATTATTTATATTAAACCAATTATTATTTTTAAAATAAAAAATTTACCTGACAATGTGATTATTCCTTATCCACTAATTATTAAATTTTCAAATAAGTAATTATTTATGTATTAAAAACACATGAAGAATATAAAACGGTGCGAAACTGGAAACTACTGGAACAGATTCGGGTCTGGACTAGTTATTTATTGGTTCGGATTCCTTGAACCAACTGTTTGAACAGATCGACTAAGAAAAAGTTTATTATAATGGACCATTTTCCCGAAAATATTACATACATGGATCCAACTTGTATCAAACCTATGAATATTAATACGTGATTATAATCGATATAATTGTATATATTTATTTTTGTACAGTTATGTTCAAGAAATGGCAAGAGATGATACATCTAATATTTGTAAATAGATTTCTGTTAGAGGATCTGATCGTGGATTAATATTTTAATACTGTTTCTGATTGTTATCGGAATGAATTAAAGTATGGTTTTGTATTTTCATATTGTAATTATTATATTCAAGTCATTAAACTATTCATGTATTTTTATTTTCCCTCCAAATGTTTGCGAAAACTTAACTATTTAGTAGAGCTACATAATCGAGTAAATGAATTAAATATTATCACATAACTGAATGAATTAAAATCACAGTCCTTAAAAATACAATGTAGCTAATATATATTAATTATAAAATAGATTATAATATATATATAATCAACTGTTTTATAATAAATCAATTGTACGATGAAACAAAGTTATTTATCTGGTTATAATATTTACAGTCCTTGAATCTGAATCCTTTAAACAAAATTGGACAATTCGTTGAATCTAAGATCAGATTTTAGCTTTCTTCCTATTTTTATCCGACACTGTATACTTGTCGTAATTTTTCGTTGGATGAAAAGGTTCCCATCTACTCTCTGGAAAAATGTGTTTGTTCCTCTCGTACCATGATCTAATGAGAAAAACATAAAAGAGAATTATACAAAGTATTCTTTTAATAATAAATACCTAAGTAAAACTTTTCCGACATGTGATTCCTCGGTTTCGACAGAAGCATCGTGCATAATACGAATATATCATCGTGAACGTCAAATGTGAACAGAGGCCCGCTCTTTCCTCGTGCCTAATCGCAATATTACATACATTAAAATAACATGCCAACATTGTGATATTGCTTCATAAGTTTTATCATTTAGTATATTTACCTTAGTTACAATAAAATCAGTTATAGTTGCAGTAAAACGTATAATGGTGCGGTAATATAAGATTCTCCTTGACATACATTAACTGATCTGCCATTACTGTTTTAAGCTCGCTGAATTCACGCCTCAGAACTTCTAAACATCTCTGAAGAACCTAATAGATAGAATTACCTGTGTGTGAAAATTTAATATATGCAGCAGAACATTATATATCATGCCAATGTTACTCCAAAAGTGACACTGGAGTATTTTAATAACTTAAACGTTCTCTAAACCACTGAGACATTCACCTTTCTTCATTATAACACTCCGACGATGGTCAGATCCATCCCAATAACTGAATGTGATCTCAATTTCTTCTTCCTTCAACGCGTTCTGCTTTCTACCCCATTCTTGTCTCAATTCTTCCCTAAGTTTATTTTCCTCCTCGTCCCTTTCCCTACTGGCAAAAAACATGTATCTACATCTGGATTTTTCTAAATCTTCTTAATCGCAGGGCCATCAAATTGCACATTTTCTGACTGCGGGGATTTTTCGGCATTGTCTTCGTCAGAAGACATCTCAGCTTCATCTTCGTCTTCGTCCAGATTAAAAGACAAAGCTTGAATCTGTCTCTTCTGTTTGTTCTTTTCTGTCTGCTTCGCCGCTAGTGCTCTTTCCTTTTCCTGCTCTTTTTCACGTTCCTTCTATCAAAGCATAAAATACATGCTTTAATAAAATAAAAGCATAAAATACATAAAATACAATATTTTTATCTTTTTCTAACTCTTAAAACTGGAAAAGAATAAAAAATAAGTTGAACCGATAATAAAATAACTTACGATAATTCCTTCGCGCGTAAACGAGATTGATCTCCTCGGCATCAGCTCCCTGCCGTCAATATATACCTGTGAACAGGCTCCTTGATCTCCTCGGTATCAGCTCTCTGCTGTCAATATGTAATACCTCTACAAAGTAAAAATGTATTGTATAATCAGAATACTAGCAACGTGCACAACTTCATTTGAGGTTATAATTGGGTACAACATTCATCGCACGATACTGTTATAATTGTAAATCGGAAACGTACCTCGAGTCCAGCTCTTCTGCGATCAACGAAGTCGGGATCGAACGTGTCAGTCGTCACTTTCTGCCAAGCGTAGAGAACCTTCTTTTCCGGCAGCGGTGGTAACCCGATGTAGGGATACGAAATCTCGGGATAAGCACGAAGCAATTCAATTTTCAATTCAGTATATCGCCGGCACGATTACGGTGTTACTGCCGTTTCGCGTACGCGCGTATGCGCGCGTTGTCGCACCTTATACCTCGCGACAGCGTGCGGCTCGTGCAAACGTTAACGCGCGGCAGAAACGCCTCGTGTGAACAGGCTCCTTGATCTCAGTATACGCTCCCTGCTGTCAATATAAAAAATAATATAATAGGTTATTAACCTGTATGTATAAACACTCACGTAAACGTAGTATAAACAGTAAATAAAATAGTACAAGTATAACAGTAATTATAGAATAAAATAATTATAGGATAATTACATAAAACAATTACCTTAAATTAATCGTCGCGTCGCGTAAAGAGTCACGGTCGGTCTCGCTCCGCGCGTACTACCGTATCTCTCTCGAGATAGGTTATAACTGATGAACTGACTGACACTCTGACAGCGCGCTAAACGAACGCACTGTCTGCACTGCACTGCACTGCGATACTAACGCTGCTAGCCGCCAGTGTCGAAAAAGTGAAAGTGACGT
>NW_020224483.1:0-4268 GCF_003070985.1 Temnothorax curvispinosus
GAAGTTGCGATATTCATCTGTGGTCACTGCGGAAGTTGGTTTTTGGACAGAATACAGTCTGAATAAGATTGAGCCGTGATATATATAAAGCGAGGTTATCTGACCGCGTGGACAAAGAAATATGCCTAACAAAACGCCTCAAGCGTCGGGATCGGCTAGAAGCATAATCTTGCCGAGCATCAATAAACTGAAAGGGTCAGAAGACTATAATACCTGGAAATTCGCCATGAAGATGACATTGATGCGGGAGAAGGTTTGGGGTTATGTGACTGGGGAGGCTTATCGTGCGGGCGCGACTCCTGATCCGGAAAAAAATGCCGAAGCTCTAACCACAATCTGCCTAAGTGTCGAAACTAACCTCTATCCTTTTGTAATGAACACGCGCAAGGCGAAGGAAGCCTGGGATGAACTTGCAAAGGTATTTGAAGACAAAGGTGTCAATCGAAGAATAAGTCTGATCGACTATTTGCTGGACCAGAAACTTGAAAAACATAGTAGTATGCAAAGCTATATTACTGCGATTATGTCAACGGCACAGAAATTGACAGACATTAACAAAGGTTTAGATGATGATTTAATCGCAGTGGTTATGTTATGTGGTCTCCCAGCAGAATATAAGCCGATGAGAATGGCGTTGGAAAATTCTGAAACAGAAATAACGACAGAAATGGTGCGAAGAAAGCTGCTACAAGAAGATTTAAGAAATAGTTTGCAAGATGTATCTCCGGGGGAATCTGTTCTTTACACCAAAGGCAAGAAAGCAATCAAGAAGAATCCTAAAGAGAGATTTAAGTGTTATGGGTGTGGTGGCAAAAAACACTTCAAGAATGAATGTCCAGAATTGAAGAAACAGCAAGAAAAATTCAAAGAGAAGTCCAGTGCTAAAGGAAGCGATGAAAAGAAAGATAAGGAGTGGACTCTCTTGACTGCTTTAGGTTCATCGTCAGACTTCAATCCGAATGTTTGGTTCATAGACTCTGGTGCGTCATCTCACATGACTTTAAGAAAAGACTGGCTGCATAACATGAAAAAAGTTGGAAGTAAGGACTTAGAGGTTACCTGTGCCAATGATAAGAAACTGTCAAGTGCTGGAAAAGGAGACGCAGTGATAAATGTAAATGCTAGGGATCTTAGAGTAATTTTAGATGTTACTTATGTACCGAAACTAGCTGCAAACTTATTATCTGTTTCTAAAGCTGTAAACAATGGTGTATGTGTATTATTTAGTTCTGCAGGTTGTCAGTTCTTTGTAGAGGCGGAATGCAGCGTAAAAGGGGAGGCTGTACTCACTGGATCAGAAGAAGGTGGTATATACAAACTGGACCATGCTCAACCAGTACCCAAGAATGCTGCATTAGTGTCTTCTGCTGGAGAAAACTTGAGAGAGCTATGGCACAGAAGACTTGGACACCTGAGTCAGAAAGGGATGGATCTGCTAAGGAATGGCATGGTGGAAAGTATCTCTTTTGGAAATGAATCGCACAAACCATGTGTATCTTGTATTCAGAGGAAGCAGCGTAGATTCTCGTTTACCAATGCTGGTGAAGAAAGAACGTCACAAAAGCTGGAACTCATTCACACGGATGTCTGTGGCCCTATGTCGGAAAAATCAGCAGGAGGAGCAAGATATATGCTTATCTTTGTAGATGATTATACAAGAAAGATTTTTGCCTATTTCTTAAAATCCAAAGAGCAGATATTTGAAAAGTTCAAATTATTTAAAGTTAAGGTAGAAAATGAAACTTACTTGAAAATTAAGGCAATTCGTTCGGACAATAAAACTGAATATACTAATAAGAAGTTTCAATCTTTTCTACAAGAAAATGGTATGGTATTGCTCATCAGTTGACGGTACCATATACCCCTGAACAAAACGGGGTTGCAGAACAAACAAATAGATCAATCTGCGAAATGGCAAGAAGCATGCTTATGGATTCTGGTCTAGGAAAGAAGATGTGGGCTAAAGCGTGTGAAACAGCTGTGTACCTTAAAAATAGAGCACCGCACAGAGCAGTGGCTCAGATGGTACCAAAAGAAAAATGGTCCGGTAAGAAGATAAACCTTGGTCACTTAAAGGTTTTTGGCTGTTTTGCTTATATACATGTTCCCGATCAGCTAAGTGGGATCCCAAGGGCAAAAAGGCCATATTTGTTGGATACTGTGAAAAAGGCTATAGGTTTATTGATCCGGAGAAGCCAAGAAGGGTCATCAGAGCAAGAGGCGTGATTTTTCTGGAAATTTATTCTGGAAGAATAAAACTGAAAGAGATTCTGATATTAATAGCATCAAGGAAGACTCTGACATGGAAGACATGAAAGAACCGGCTGTAAAAAAAGTAATCGATTCGAACTCAGTGGAAGTAGAAATGAATAATGATGAAGAGGAACATCTACAATTAGTAGAACAGTTGGAAGATGTCCAGGCACCAGACAACACCCAGATAGAAATTAATGATACCAGTGAAGAAGAAATATACAGTATCAGCGATGAGGAAGAAATTATTCCGGAACCCGAGCTTGAAGGAAGATTCCCAAAGCGAAAACAAACAGCTACTAAGCAGTACCCTGATTATGCGGTGTATGCGGCCATAAGCAACGTGGATGATCCATGCAGTGTGAAGGAAGCAATGCAGAGGACAGACAAAGAACAATGGAAAATGGCCATGAAAAAAGAACTGTCATCGATGCAAGCTAATGGGGTCTGGGAATTAGTGGAGCCACCAGTGAATGTAAAAGTAATTGGATGCAAGTGGGTATTTAAAGTCAAGCATGCATGTGACGGAAGTGTGCGTTATAAAGCTAGACTCGTAGCCAAAGGGTATAATCAGTGCTATGATATTGACTATTTCGAAACTTTCTCACCCGTAGTCAGGCGATCTACAATAAGAATTTTATTTACATTAGCCGTACAATTTGATTTAGAAATCAATCACCTTGATGTAACTACTGCCTTTTTGCATGGTGAGCTTGAGGAAGTAGTATATATGTCTCTCCTAAAAGGAAGTGAAGACGCTGAGTCTTTGAACAGGGTGTGTTTGCTTAAAAAATCCATCTATGGCTTAAAACAGGCATCTAGATCATGGAATAAAAAGGTAAATGAGGCGTTGTTAGAACTTGATTTCAAGCGTTTAATAATAGAACTTTGTGTTTACTTTAAGAAAATTGGTAACCTTATTCTTGTTTTATGCCTATATATGGATGATTTTTATATCCTTTATAATAATAAAAAAGGAATGAAAGATTTAGTTGCTCAACTTAACACTAAATTTAAAATTAAAGATTTGGGAGAAGCACGCCAATGTCTGGGAATTAAAATCAGTAGAAATAAAGTTGCCGGGACGTTGCATCTCGATCAGGAACAGTATATCGGTTTTGTACTTAAGAAATTTGGAATGTTAGAATGTAACCCTGTTCGAAGTCCGACGGAAACGTCCTTTTTAGAAATTATATCTGAAGCTAAAGAGAAGGTGTACCTTATAAGCTGAAGATGTACCTTATAAGAATTTAATAGGTTGTTTGATGTATCTCGCGATAAACACTAGACCGGATATATCTTATGTAGTTAATGCATTAAGTCGTTTCAATGACTGCCCTACTGAACAGCTTTGGAACTGTGCGAAACAAGTATTGCGTTATTTAAAAGGAACTGTTCACTATAGTCTGGAGTTTAAAAAATGTAAGGATAAAGATTTTAATCTCGTAGGCTGGGTTGATGCTGATTGGGCAGGCGACAGAATCGATAGAAAATCCTATACAGGATATGTGTTTAAATTGGGTGAATGTCTTATCTCATGGGAAAGTAAAAAACAAAGTTTAGTCACTCAGTTTTCTACTGAGGCTGAATATGTAGGACTAACAGAAGCGAGTAAAGAAACGTTATATTTAGGAAACCTTATCTCCGATTTATTAGGAAAAGAAAAGGGAAAGAGGATTATCATCTTTAATGATAAATAATCAAAGCGTCATTAAGTTATCGGGGAATCCGGTTCATCATAGCCGTACAAAACATATAGATGTTAAGTACTATTTCATTAAAGAATGTATCGAAAACGGCCGTATTGAAGTGCAATATGTATCATCTGAGCGGCTGCCAGCAGATGTATTGACCAAGGGTCTATCAAATGTAAAGCACTTAAATTGCGTAAGAACTCTAGGGCTGAATATAGGACAAAGGTCAATTGTCATAGATTAAGGGAAAGAGTTGCATATATTTAATATTTTCTTATATATTTTGTAATCTATGACTGTGGTACGTTATTGATATGAGAA
>NW_020224484.1:0-28874 GCF_003070985.1 Temnothorax curvispinosus
CCGCTCCCTTACGCTTCCGGTAATTATTGGTAATTGTTATTTGAATGTAGTCAAAGGGGTAAACAGAGGGACGGTGAAGTTGAACCGGGAGGAATTGACTGCTGGGCCGAGTTGTGTGCGCGCATAATGGAGTGTATCCGTAACCAGTAGCTTTGCCAAGATTTCACGAGAACCCTCGAAGCCCGGGTGGTCCTTGTCACTTCCCCTTGCCTCTTCCCCTCTCTCTCTCTATCAGCATGGATTCTTACCTCGGTAGATCGAGGGATTGTTAAAGGACTTTGTCACCCCCCTCGCGACCGACCGTCCGCCGGGACACGGCTGACTTTCCGAGCTCCGCCGCGCATCCTCTCGAGAGCGTCGACACACAAGAGGAAATTACCGTCGCGCAAGTTTCCGGGAAACTTAATAAAGATTTATGACGGGAATTTAATAAGCACCTCGTTGCCACCGGCACAACTACGTATACCGTGACGATATTTGCACCGAGAATTTACAACGGCGTGTAAAGATGTGCGCTCCAAATGCGCGCTTTGGCGCGCTATATTCATACGGCGATATATCATTGACAAGTACTTGGGCAACATCGGCAACATGACGAAAGATTGACAGCGACAAGGAAATTATTGGCCGCGTTACATTGCTGCATTAAGCTATTGCACTGAGTGCGTTGAATGCGTGCGTATATGTGTCATATTAATAATGACTTGCTAATAGTTTACAGTAACTAAAAACTTACGAAATTTCCATTTCGAAGAAATAACTTGTGAATTTTGTGTGCGCACACACGCAATCGAAGAGTCTGCAAATGAAAATTAAGGCCAACGAATACCGTTGATAATTTGCCAATGAATGGTTAAGAAAAAGAGAGGGCGGCCACGCAAATTTCCTCTTTATGAAAAGCTTTCAATTTTACATTGAGAATTTGAATAAAACTTGGTTGACTTTATTTAAAAGCTAAATGAGATTCCTTCGCAACCTGCGAGTGAATTCGCTGTTGTTTCTCCCCGAAGGCGAGTCATCGGAGCACCCACGCGTTATCACGCAACCAAGATGCAGATAATATCGTTACCGGAAGCTACAGGAATCCCGTGAGATTCCCCGCTATCAGCACATCATGTGCCTCACACTGCTTTTTTTTTTTTTTATCTCGAAAAGTCTCGACGCAGCCGTCACGGAAATCCAATTTTCGCTAAGTCCCCACTGGAATTCTCGACAATTCAGTATTTTCCTCCTTTCCTTTGGCTACGGAACCAAATTTTTTGGAATTTCGTGCTTTTCTCGAAATGAAGTATCTACAGTGAATAAAATCCAACATTTAATATCGTACAATCGAACATTAATGCCTCCACTTACATTCAGCGGTCGAGTTTCTCTGTAATATTTAAAGAACACATGTTTTCTCTTACTGTACGGCGAATTCGTTCTATAATAAGAACATATCTTGATTTTTATCTTGTTACATTTTTATCTTGGAAGAATTCTTTTTCCTCAAGACTCGTACACTAATATGTTATGCTCAAAGGGAAAAGAAAATATGAACGAAAATAAATAAATAGTATTTATTCTGTTTTAAAACAAAATATGTTTCTCTTTTCTATTGAGTATTACAAATGCATTTATGCATTTACGACATAAACAGACTGCATGTAATATAATATAATATATTAAAACAAACTCGATATTAACCAAATAAAAGATTAATATAGCTTAATTATTTTATTTCGTAAAGAATTGGAAAAATCGTAAACTGTTTGTAATTATGGGCATATCGGATAACAATGATGACTGTCAATAAATGTTGATTTTGTAGAAATTTGTCTAAATAAATACGAGATCGAGAGAACTATGATCAATTTTTCAACGAAATTTTGCGACTCGTGATAACGAACTCGTTCGCTTACGGACGGGCATAAAAATCCTGTTGATTGATCCGCTAACGAAGCGCGCTAGTGATGAGAACTCGCTCGAGTTCACCGTTCCGTCCGGAGATTTCCGTCCGCGTATGTAGGTAGATTGCAGGATCCGCCGTCGTGGATTTGACTGTTTGCGCATCAGTGTCAGTTACGCGCGACGGTTTTCTCTCTTTCTCTCGTTCTATTGTCCCTCGTTTGGCAATTAACGCCGCGCTGACAAATTCGGATATCGCGTGTCCATCGGATCCGGCAGCAACGAAATATGCTTCGGATAAAGGATGATCAAAGAACGCGCGTCGATCCTTTTCGTTTGCGTGCGTCAAACAAATCCGCAGAGAGAGAAAGAGATTGACAGAAATTCGGGATTAAAATCGGTCAGTGGAAAATAATTCATGTTCGTCAACATGGACGAATCTTTTTTTAGTTCTCACATTTTGTATCCTACCTCTAATAAAGAAAAAAGGAAGTATTGATCTAAAAGCACGATTCAACTTTAAACGGTCTTCAAAATCCGTATATCAATCTTCGGAAAAGAGGCACTTTGCTTCAATTTCGCCGAATGAATTCTCGTTCGTCTAGAGATCCACTTTTCCACGCGACTCACGATTCGACCTAGTCTTCTCGTTTTCCAGTCATGCTCATTTCGCACAAAATGGAAGGAACGGGATAATGACTCGACCGCGCGTTCACGAATGCCACGACGGTGGCAACGATAATTTCACGAGGATAGGAATTAAGATCGTGTCTTTTTCACCAAAACGCCAAGGAAGATATCGACCAGGGTATTGTTAAGGTTGTATGACCCCTTAGAAGAAAAAATGCCAAATTCTTCAAACTTTGTCAGGTGATGAGTATTATAATAATAAAGCATTGTGCCAAGTTTGAACAAGTTTGCGAGGCCCGTTCAAAAGTTATAACAATTTGAATTTAACATGGGCTCCTTTGGGAATTCATCAAGTTTCACTGTTTTTTCAACTTCATTTGAAAAATTAATATCGAAGAAAATATGGCATCCTTTTAAAACTTTGCAGAAATATTAATAAACATCTTACAAACAAATTAGAACCAAAAAAATTATGACTTCGAGGATATTTTCTGAAATATTGAATAAAAACCAAACAGAGAACAGTCTCGCTTGGTCTCACTGAACTCGTAAGTACAGAGATCCGGCAACAGCGCACTATGACGTCACATTAGAACCTCTCTCTCCGTCACTCTCCGTAAAGGATAACAAATACTACAGAGGTCCGTTACGCTCTTTCCAATAAAGCCTCCTGTGTATCGAAAGTGTGTTCTGAGCACGTGTAATATACAGACGCATCGTTTGAGGTTAGTTTTCGCTTGCGCTACGAAAATGCCGAAAGTAAAACGTTACATGTGGAAAGGAAAAGTTGTCACTGAAAAAGTGTACAATCAACGGTTAGCACAGACAAATACTGGGAAACGTAATTTGAAGACACGAGTCGAAACCACACCAGATGATTGTAACAATTCCATGGCACATGTAACGTTTTACTTTTGGCATTTTCGTAGCGCAAGCGAAAACTAACCTCAAACGTTGCGTCTGTATATTACACGTGCTCAGAGCACACACTTCGCGTTCACGCAGCTGATGTCGAGTGAGATCAATGCTACCAACTTACAGAAAATGCGACGTTGTCGCGATCAAAATACTTTTTTATGAGAGCTATTGTATTTAATTTATTAATAAATGACGTAAATAAATAACGTAATATAATTTCATTAGTATTTTTAAACAGTAATTACTATGTTTTGTTACTTTTTAAAGATTTTCACACTTTCAGATTTTCGTTTGTGTCAGTTGCAAGTCAGGTACAGTCTTTCTAAAAATCATTAAAAGTGAAAGTTTGCATACGAGAAAATATGCATAAAAATGTCTCTATAGCTCTTAAAAACACAGGCAACCGTTATTTTAATAAAATATTAATATAAATATTACTTTCCAGTAAAGAATATCTTCTTAAATATGTTAATTAGCTTTATGTTACGTTTCTTAAACTTTTGGCAGAGATCTTACGGGTTATACAACCTTAAAGTTAACTGCAATGCTGACAGCGGCATTCCTGACACTTATATTGCTACTACAAGTCTTCCTTAACGATCGTACCTCAGGCACGCAAGGGAAGAACGCGCCGCGCTGTTCCGCAATCGCATACAATTATACCGTATTATGCTCGTAATCGCCAATCGGCGCGCTACCTTTCCGCCTGGAAAGGGTGTGTCCCGGGGTATTCTCCTTCGCGAATACCAGCGAAAGGAAAAGTAAGTTCGGCCAAGTGCGAGTAACCTTTGGTGAACGCACGCCCGGCACGCCTTGTCGCGCGGTCGTTGAATTTATTTATCTGACACGTCCCGCCGTTGATTTTACCGAAAAAAATTACATAGAGTCCATTAACCCTCCAGAATGCGTAAAAATTTGAAGCGTAAAAGGGAGCGTGGGGTATAAATTATACTCCACATTACTTACACTATAAATATTAAACCAATTAATATTTTTTGTTTTTTGTTTAATAGGTATTATTCATTGTTGCACATATCTTAAAATATATTAACAGGTTGAAACTTTAATTTTTACGTGTTTTCGATAATAATCGGTTCTGTACTGAAATGAGTCCAGAACATTCATTTTTTACAAGCTGTTGTGGGACGTAAACTAGACTCCACGCGCCCACTGGAGGATTAACGAGAACAATATAATCTGTAAATACGGAAGGTCGCTTATTCTTTCATCGTATCGCAGTATCTATAAAAAAGACATTAAAAGTAGGTTTATGGGCCTAAGGTCTTTTCCTCACAATCTCTAAGCACTTTATGGTTAATCGACGCGATCTTCGACAGCCATAACATGCGTTACGCGTGTAAATTAACTAACGGGAAGGAAATCATTGTGAAGCTATTAACTTTGGGATTTGAGGAGCGACCTAGTTTTACGGCGTCACACATGAAATCGCGCCGCGCAAGCGAACCGAGCCAGCTAATTATGGCAAAGTCGCAAATTAGACGTAGCTTGTGTATCTTCTTGAACGGTGAGCAGCTCCCTGGCAATTAGTTCTATTAATTAACTACGATGTGTCATTGTGTCGCAACGTCGAATGTACGGATGTAGATGTGTAACAACTGCCACGGGCACGTGATACCGATATTTATAGTGGACATTTCGTTTCGCAACCAATCGATCTGTTTATTTTTCTATCGACACCAGCGGGTACACTCGGGTATACACAAAGCCGTGTGGGCGGCGGTAAATTCCGCCGAGGTCTCGTCGACGACGTCCCGTCTCGATCTCTGTCTCATTCGATTTGCCACAAGGTACCTTTCTCGCCCTCGTCTATCCGATCTTTCACCGATCGTGAGAATCAAAATTATCAACAATTCTCTGACAATTCTCTAGATTGTGAAGCAATATGTAAAACGAATTCCAAAAAAATGCCCAAAACATATTATAATAAAGAGAAATATATGTATACATAAAATTATATTTATGATATAAATATAATTGTTAATTGTTATATTTATAATATTGATAAAAGTAAAATTAAAACTTGATTGCGCTTGATATTATAAATTTCTAAAATATGCCTCTAAAACATCACATGGATAGAGTTTTTTAATATTTATGAGAAAAAATTATTACGTTCTGAAATAGTGTGATTTCGATTAAATACTAGCTAGTAAAAAAATAATAATTAGAAAAAGATGTTCTAAAATGTATTTTATTTACATATAATGCAAATATATAATGTTGACAAAATTATAGATTTTGATATGAATTAAGATATGTAAATTGAGAAAACAAATTAAGAATTAATTAAATTAATTTATATCTATTTTTACAAGAAAAAATTACTGAACAATTTCAAATATGTATTTTTATATAAATTTTTTTGTTATCTATACCTTATCTGACTGTGATATATTTTTAGACTATTGTCCATAAAGAATATTTTTGACCATAAATCCATTGTTTGCATTCTCTGGCCATTTATTAGAGCATGCAAATGTTTCGGACGTAATAACGGCACGAAAATACTCGCGTAATGCCCTTTGCGCACAGCCTAGTTATTCTTGCATAAGAATACGAGCTTATTCTGTCACTTTGGGCAGTTAATATCATCCCTTTCTCGTGACTGTCCTCGCATTTTATCCCGGCGCCGGCGGTGGGATTAATCCTGCCGTTGCTCGCGCCCGGCCGGCAACCGGGCAGTTCCTCTCCTAGCAAACAGCACGATTGCTGCAATGTAGCCTGGACTGCATTCGGCTGCGATACGAACGATGCGTCCGCGTATGTCGGATGGAGAATGGAGAGCCGAACTCCGACGAGTGAATGGCGCTCGTTAACCACCTGGCGTTACGAAATATTAACTGTGCTCCTCGACGAACGCGGACGATGCGGCTCTCGTTTTACGAATTAACATACGTATACACGTGCGTACGCCTATTTCTTCGGCGTACTCCGTATATTAATATGTACTCTCATTTCGTTATCCCTCCCGCGTATGTGTCACCGCTCGAAATGACTGACGAATTGACACGCCACACAAACGCCTTTTCCACTTTTTTTTACGGTTTCGATCATCAATTCGAAAATTGCACCAATCTTCTTCAAACCTAGCCTCTCCTTGAATTCCATTACTGGTATCGGCACTTTCATTGAATCGATTATGGACGTAATATTTCTACTTGCTTGGGATGTATATTTAATCGAGATCTTATCTCAGTCTCGAGCAAACCTGGGCGATATTGTACCTCGCCGGCTCTTTTATTCATCAAGCGGATGAGGTAAAGCGCGGTCGGGCAAATTATTTCTGCCAGGAAGAGCGGTTCGATCGTTTTACTTCGTTACGGAATATTTGCCAAAGTGGCGCAACGCGAGACGTCTCGTGAGACACGCGCGGGTGTATATACGCGTCCCGATAACGCAACGGCTAGATAGTAATTACATTAATTGTGGCGGGCACTTAGTGACGTGCGTCTCCGTCCGCCCGCGTCCGTCTATCTCTCGCCGCTAATACAGTTAATAAGTTTGCGCTGGTCAACCTGCCGTGCGTCCATGTGGTTGCAAATAAATATTTGACTCGGAATATCGATTTTCTGGAATTTTGGACGACCCATTTCGCAATTACGTTTTGACATGTGCGCCATTCGATGCAATTCCTACAAAAATAAAGCCCTCATTGATCACTTTTCATTTATTGCAACAAGTGACGCAAAATCCATAAAAGTTGGGCGCAAATATTTATCTTTAATATAAAAGACTAATATTTATGTTTAAAATGTAATATATGTAAAAACGATTTTCTCAAGAAATAGAAAATTAAGTTGTGCATTGCTATTTCCGTGGCGTCATTTCTTCTTTACGCGATTCGAAGATAAGATGACCATATTAGGTCTGGTGAAATCGATATAGTCGTTCGTTCGCAGCACGTACCTATGTATACCGAAGACTTTTAACTATTCGAGAGAAACTCTGTAATTGAAATTATATTTGCGATGTGTATGTACACATCAGTAGTTAACGATAATTCACAATATTATATCTCTACAAGAACTTTCATCGTACCTTTTTTTAGAATTTGTACTGAAGGGCAGTGCAGTGTCAACAAATTATATTAAATTGTCTTTCCATTAAACGCACGCCTACGTATTGTTACACATAATCAACTCTACTTATTATCAGATTGAAATTTTTGTGTTTCCTCTCTTTCTCTCTTTCTCTCCTTATACTCAATTTACCGGTATTGTATACTTTTTACGTCCTTTTTCCTAACTTTCTAACTGTTTAACCAATTAGCGAATAATACAATTAGCAGGTGCTCGTATGAAAAGCGGCGTTAATACGATATAAATAATATCTTGCCGGAAATTTAATAGAACGCTAAGCATCGATTCTCGTAGAATTCTCCAATTTCCTCGGAGTTGCTCGTTAGAATTCTGGCCAAAGTAGAACATCGATAGCGGAACAGTCTAACCACAATTACGGGCCAATTGATTCAAATTGTCTCACTTGAAACAGTTGGAATCGACCACGCCAAGTTTTCTTTCGCCATCTTTGAGTCTCCTTTCATCTCGCAAAAAATTTTGATGCGTTGACTCGCTATACTGTTTATTTGACTCTGTTTGTCACAGTTATTTATAATACAACTATAAAATTCGTTTTAGATTTAACGGAATTTAATTTAATAATATTAATACGTTAGGCAGATTCTAATTAAATATCAATATTTTTATTTTAGCAAAAGGCTACATGTCTTTTTTCGATCTTTTCCTTGCAGTGTTTTTTGAAACAGTTTTTTTTTTATATTATATTTAGTGACGTATGTTCTATGCTGCAAAGCAGATATAATAGCGATGCGAAAAGCTAGCTGGACGTGGGAATATTATACTGAAATAGACAATTTATTGCCAAGATCCAATTTATGTCATGAATTTTATAAAATTTCATACGGAAAACTATCACATACATGCAAAACATCATTTATTTCTCATAAGCATATTTAATACCGACAAAAAGTCTTTAAATAATTCATGAACATATCCTTCAAACACTGCGACGGATATAGAGCAACATGCAATATTTGTGATAAAATTTATAATAATGTAGAATTCAGAGCTAACAAAATCTAAAAGAACGTGATAATGGTTCCCTGGCAACCTTTTCAACGATCTTGAATGCATTTTTCAAAAACATAGTGGTTTATTTATTTCATAACTAAAACTAATTATATTTCTATGTTTTATGTATTATTTGAGGCCTTGTAATTTTCTTACGACAAATTGTTTCTACGAAACAATCGTCAGATTATACTGATTGTTGAAATGTATATAAATGTATATGTATAGCGGCATACATTTCAACAATATTTTTTTGCACAACGTGTGTTCTTTGACGGACTTTATAATATAAGAAAAGGCATTTTTTCAATTAATCGCGATGTATCCGAATACTGAAAGGCGGACATTGAAACGACATGTAATTAATGCGAGGTAATCGCGTAAAAACAGGCGTTCAATTTTATAGGATTCAGCCGCGGCTATATCGACAGTAAAATCGCATCACCCGCGGCAACAACGTTGATACCGACGAGATTATGACGACCTATAATTTCGAGCGCACGCCTGGGATTAGCGCGCGTAACGGATATACATTATACACACATCGCGTCTCTTTCACATGCTAGAAAATTGTTCAGTCGCAAGTTTTTCTACTATCTGATGGCAAGTCTCTTCTTTTTTGCAACGACGAAAATTCTTCCAAGAAAATCGCGGAAAGATATCCCGTTTTTATCACGATCAAATAAAATCTCGCGACCCTAATAAACTTCGGATTTTGAACGCCAATGATGAAACGAGCGTCGGTTATTACACGAAAAATCCGTAGCGTCGCTTTCAATTAAGCGAGAAGCCATTACACAAATAATTGTCCGCTCAGGCCCACAAAGAATGCATGGTTCGCCGCGGTACGGCAGTTTGTGCACTTCCTCGGTCACGAGGACAATAACGGAGCCACCACCACCAACTGTGATAGAAACTCGCAAAGTTTTCGCCACGGATATTAAACAGCCGGCGATATAATGCCACGCGACGTGATTCAATGCGAATATATTCGTCGTTGCGGATTATCGCGTTCGCGAAATTCCTCCCCCCGACGAATTGTTGCCCCTTCGTTTGCCGGGATAATGATTTTCTGAGACACGTAGGATATTCGGTAAGATATGTACAACAAAGCGAAATTCTGCAGAGATCAAGATTTGCATAATGTACCGTGCATCGCGCTTCCTGATAACGAGGACGATATCGTTTCCCTCTTACGACGAATTAACTATGCAAATGCGATTCGTACCGCGGTGCAGTCAACGCACTCCCGCTGCTATTGGCGTTTATGCGAATGCACGCGAACGTGCGTGGGACGTCTCGCATTAAGATTAATGTGACCGATCGCACAATATCACCGAATTATGAGCACTAAGGCACACGAAATACTCGGGGGATAAGAATTGAGAATTTTGTTAAATAATCCAAGATTGGGTAACTGAACTTTTCATGCTTCGAGGAAATTGAGGATTTAAATTGAATCAAATTATATTTAACATTCTTCTCAATGCGATACTTACAGAGAATCTAAAAATTGTACGGCAAACAATAAGTATGTGTTGAAATTAACTTGAAACTTTAAATAAAGAATGTCCTTCACAAAACCGCGATGGAGTATCGATGGAGTATCGAGTTTAAACAATTGTACGTCGCTCGTTTTATCCGACACCGAATTGACTCCTGTTTCCTGACAAGGTTGCCGACCCTCCTTGACCGTTATGGCGGCCGTTCAGTATCGATTTCTGTTGCTGCTCCACTTACTGCGTGAATTATGTAAGTTGTCGGAGGCCATGGATCGAATATGTCATTAAACGCCACAAACGTGCCTCATTTATGTCTCCTCAATAATCGCGAGTTTTCGTTAACACAACTCTTGCGATAAGCGTGTCAAGAGTTATCTAACGTATACATGCGCATCGTTTTCCCATATACAAGAAATCCAATATCCTAAACGACTTTTTTAGATATTCTCCCGCGGCGGAGTTTACAATCTTCTGATGTAATAAAGAATTGTGTGAATAAAAGGGGGTCACGCTTCAGCAACGATAAGCGTTGTGTGAAAAGCTAAAAATAGATGGCTGACCTTTTATCCTGGGCGCACCATCGTTTTTGAACAACCATGCTAATTCTGAACTGAAGATTATCGCTCGGACAGGATCAGTCCGCAAGCGGATGAACACTCGAGTTATTTACTTCTCGCTCAAAGGGTTTTGATATTTTACAAAGACGCCATTTAATATTTAAATTTTCAAAATGTGAAGTTTAACAAAGGCACATTTTGAAAAAGCGCTCACAAACCGTTTTTACCCGTTTGCCCGAGGATTGGGCGGAACCCTTTCACGGAGCAGGCAGATGGTCGTCGCCGAGAGATCGGACAAGTTTAAGGGACGAGAATCGATCGGAGCGCCGCGTCCTGCGAAATAATAACGGGAGGTAGGCGAAAGAACGGAGGTCTTTAAAGCCTCGTCCTTAAAGACCTCCGTTCGCCCAAGCGAAGGGATCGACAGGAGTAGGTACACCCGACTGGCAGATGTGCTTTTCCTGCGGCCACGCGACAGCTGCCGGACATGTTCGGTGATCTCGTTTCAATATATCGCAAAGACTTGAAACTACAAAGGGATAGAAAACTGAGATAGAGAGAATGAGGAAGCACGTGTCGTGCACTTCATGCGCGTAACTTGAGGTTTTCATCGCTTTTTCAAGTTTTACAAAATACTCCCCTACGGAAGATTTTGAAATTCTGTTCGAGCACGTCTCGATTGCTTGTTAAACCTACGAAATGTGTAATCTTCATATTCATGATGACATAATATTTATACTCTACATGGCAAAAGGGCACTGGGCTTAATATCGAGCATACATAGATGTTAAAAATTCTTACATTATTTTTTTATTAATTGGATTATGAAATATATTATCCCTCTAATTTTGAAAGGACGAAGAAGTCTTCTTTCCGCGGCCTTGTTCGTCCAGATGCATCGAAACCGGTCCAAATGGACTGCATTTAGTTGCATAGCAGCTGTCAATGTTTTGTAGAACGGAGACAGAGTTGCCATACGGGAAGAGGGCTGTGCCGACACGCAAGAGGAAAGTCAATCATACCTCTTTCCTGTTTTCGTCGGATTTCTCGAATATTTGTAACGGCAAATTGCGTCAATTATATTTTCTTCTGCTGCATTGCTCCGAGATAACAAAAACACAGCAAAAAGTTTACGCGTATACACTAATAAGAATTTTAAATTGAAGAAACTGGATGTTAAAAACAAAAATGTGCGAAACAAAAATTTTTGAGAGGGAATAAGTTTGCAATTAATTCCAAAGCTTGGAAAAAAAAAGAGAAAGAAAAAGAGTGAAGAATGGATTCTGCGGGCTATCGCTATGCTTCGCCACACTCAAGTAGCGCATCCATCCACTACACTAGAATCTATGAGCACGCGACACATGCAGCGTGTGTTGCACGCCGGCGAATAATGGGCGCCCGCCACCCTCTATTTCTCGGGGAACGTCATCCTCGCCGGATACGGCCATGGAGATAACCGGTCCAGATGCGGCACACGTTAGATTGCAGCTGCCGACTAGGTACACGCAGATATGCAGATGCATGCCGCACGCACCTGAAAGCGCACGCATGGGAATAACTTTCGCCGATCGGCCGATTCTGCAATTATCACCCCCGTGTATTAGCAGCAGCGGGCTTTGTTATTAGGGATCGTCACGCGCTAATTATATACATCCGTAATAATGAAGTAATATTCGCGTATACGTAAAAAAAAGACGCTGACTTTTGTTACAGAAATTGAAGGTAATCGCGGCGGAAAGGCGATGCAAGAAGGATGAGAAAGCGATCCGGCGAGCGTGATGATGAAGGTGAACGATCGCACGGTCGAGGTATTGTTATTATACGCATTTTATCCTTGAGATAAACACCAGACAGGAGAGAATCAAGTTGAGATAGTTAAACGCTCGCATTTCACGCGATTCTTGGCAAACGTATTGTCGTATTGACCACTTTAAAGATACTTGAGCTTCATGGTATCCTATATTTAAAAAATATATAAATAAATGTAATAACCGATAAAATTGGAGATAAAGTTAAATATATACTATATATATATACAGAATTGATCGCATAAAACTGTTTTTCTTAGAAACTAGTAACAATAGCGACAAACTTCTTTGTTTTGTTTTAAAATGTATTAAGAAGTTTTTTTATGAGATACCGCTGCCGGAAGGAAACGTTCAAGGAAACAGGAAGGAGAGGGGCAAATTCTTTTATTTTTTAAATGTGGTATATTTATTTTTGTTTAAATCGATTTTCTTGGTCAATCTACATATAAAATACTCCTTTACACTTTATATGTAAATATTATATTATACATCAAAATGTATTGTATACATCAAAATGTCAGAGAATAGAATATAAATTGTGATCTTGCAAAGTATTCATTTTTTGATAATATCGCTTTAATATTTTAACATAACAAAGTGAATTGATTTAAACAACAAGAATTTGCTTCTATATTTAAAAAAACATATAATGGGTTCTATCTTAAAAAAACGAAAAGATTACTCTTCTACTATCTTAAATCTCATCGACAACTCAAATTTTAAGCAACAAATAATTTTTATTACAGTTGATTACAATTTGTACACATATGTAAAAATATTTTTGCATATAGATCAGAATAATTGAAAACATTTTCGTAAGAAATAACATACTTTTGCGTGATTGCTTTATTGTCGCTATTTTTATGTATAATGTAGGAAACATAAAAGTATAAATTTCTATCATATTAAAATATTCAGATTGTGGTTATTATGTATGCTCTCAACAGAGCATATATGATATGTTATTAATGTATTTTCTAATAATTTAGAGCAATAATGTGTTATACATTAAAATATTTATCAAGACTGATAATTGATTGTAATTAATTTGCCATTTAAATGTCATATTTATAATATTGCTGGTATTTATGATTTTTCAAATATATTAGAATATTCATCAGGATTCATAATTAATCGCAATTGATTTTTATTTTAAATGGTACATTTTGCAATATTACTGAGATTTTCTGTTTCTCTATTTATATTAAAATATTTATGAAGATTGATAATGATTAATCGATTTCCCATAAATATGACGCTTTGTAGTACCTTTAACATTTTTTTTTCTTTTTAATGTTAATGCACTAAAATATCTGTGATGTAACGCAACCTGCATAAGAATTAGACAAATCAGTTATTGCAGAAGATGAATGAATTTCTTCTTGAGTGGGATGGATGAGGATATTCTCATCCGTGAATCGTCTCTCGCAGGATGCATTCGGAATTGACAAGAGATAAGCCGGGTCAGAACTCATTGACGTCGCGACAGGTTTCCGGCGGTGTGGCGCGTGCCACCACTGGCTATACGTACTTGTTTGTATTCAGCGAAAAGTGCCGTGTCGTTCTGATAAATTGTAGACGAGCTCACGTCTCTCGTATTTAAACCGGCGTTTCATGTTTCCTTCCGTCAGGACGGCTTGCTAATAAGAATTCCTTTGTCATGCATTCGCCATTATTCCATTCATGAGTTGCCCATTGTATAGCGTTTATATTATTCTTCCATTGAAATTTCGCTTTTCGTTGGTTACCGCATGAGTTTCCAAAAGGGGAAAGGAACATAATAATAAACCATAATTTTTAAAAATTTGCCTATAGGAAGAAAATGATTTTACTCATTTTTACAAATATATTGCAGAAATTTCAGGTATTATTCGTATCTCGATTTTCATCAATATCAATATCTTTGATGAAGATTGACGAAATATTCACGTGCAAACAAATTTCCAATGATTTGTGTCACATAGTGCTAATAATCGGTCTTCCATACTGGGTCTTTCGGAATTCGAGATCAATCCAGATCAATTATAGCCGATCGGGTCGAATTGAGCAAGAGACGTTTTGCCCGAGAAAGACTGAAAATACCGGAAGATCGCGGCAACTCTTGAAACTGTTTGTATTCTCCGGAAAGATGTCATTTCGTGTGAACGCAACCTTAGACGAAACCACTTGCTTTATACGCGCCTATTCCTAGCGGTGACACTGGAATTTGCTCGGTCATTCACTTCTCTTCTTTCCCTTTCCGTCTTTTTATTATTCGTTCGGTCTCGCATTTCCACCTTCTTTCTGTTGTCTTCACTTCTCATTCTTATGACAATGAACTCACTCAAGAAACAGCGTCACTACCCCATCTGCAGTCATCCATAAAGCGTTAGCTTCCGCCGGAATTGGAATTTCTTGTTTGACGTTGAGATCTTGAGTTAAAAGGCATTCTTACGTAATAACATCGGACAATACTGGAACGTAGTATGCAAAGATCTTGCAACAAGAATCGCGAAGAAGTGCCTCTAAATGCAATATACCGGCCGCCACGGTGGAGTTAGGAAGGTTTATTACCTCAGATATTCATGAAATATAAAATATGAAAAATACGATGCGCGGTTTTACGGACACGGCGCGATAGAACGTCTTCCGATATTTAGGTGGGAATAAGTCAAAATTATTTTCTGAGAGAATTTTGAAAAAGGCAAATATCCAAGACAATATCCAATAAGCAAGACTTTGAAATTTTACGCTTCTATCTTTCCCACAACGGTAAATGCGTCGTGCTCGCATAATTACGATTGCATACGCGTGTTACGGTGCGCGTTCTCTCTGTCACAAACAGAGTATCACGGTAACATGTCGCTTTTATGCAGATCCAGTTTCGCCGAGCTTAATACAAATGTATTTCGCGAGACGCGCGCATGACCCGAATACCACCCTGCAATTCCGCAACTCCTTGTGAGAACGACCCGTTATCGATTTCACGAAAATATATATGAACAATAAAAGGTTGACCCTGATTTGTTTGAGGACCGTGCGCGGATCACGTTATGGAAACGAGCCGTGTTCTTTACACAGCGCTTATTTCCTCGATATATCTCTTTCCGATACAGCTTAGGGAACGTGCGGACAGTGGGGTGAGATTCAATTTAAAATATTCGCCAAAGTGTTTGTTATCGTGTATTAAAATTTATACAAAAGAAAACGATCAATTTTGGCCGCCCAAAAAATTCGATCCTAATACTTGTCGGTATATTTCTGGAATACAATTTTCTTCTTAAAACATACATCTTCTTACATATACTTTACGGGAGTAACATTCCTCCGCCTCTTCCACTAGAGGATAACCAACTCCCGGTGAGCATGATCTGGTCCACGGATCCGTGCTATTAATCCGCTTAGCGCGGAGATTTCATTCGGTAAAACCATTACAAAGTTTGAGGAAACCGCGAAAGTTAGTTCCTGGGAAGCTGGACACATGAGATACAGCAGACTCGACGGATGTATTCTCTGCAGTTCGCGAAGCCTCTCTGATTTCCAGTGAACCCGGCTTAACCGTATAAGCTCGCTCTGTTCTAACATAAGAATTAACTTGGGATTTGCCGTGCGTAAGACATCTCTCGCGAATTATTCGACAATTTTCGTCGAAGCACGTAATAACGATGAGAAGGCAGAAGATTAACTCTTAATATTAAGATTCCTAATAATCTTTCCACGAGTACTTGAAACTATAAGTATAATGATTTCTGAAACTTGATTTTCTCCTTGGGCAACTATAGCGCATATAAAATGCGCTATCATTTTAAAGTTTTTTCCCTCTGTTAGATTATGCCTGGAATAAAATTTAAAAAATCTTAATAAGATGGCATTATTGATTATAAAGATGGTAAGAAAAAGTATAGAAAGCGGTAATACAAATCCAATTAAAATAAACCAAGATTACATGAAATCTCCCAAAATTCGTACAGAGACTAATCTTAAATTTGCTTTATCTACACCTTTCTATTACGATTAGACATGGAGAAGTTACAAATTACAATAATTTTATATGCATCTCAGATTTGATGCCGATTGGTGCAGGAAGCATTAAACGGCGACATCGGTTCCGTGGGAAGAGCTTAATAATAGATTTGACGCGATTCGGCTCGAATAAATGAAAAGCGGCTTATACTATATATATGTGTATGCATATTTGGGAGAGGTTCGTATTAATTAGACAGCAATATCACAAATTGAAATTCAATAGCCGTATAGCGAGTAGGGTCACGCATCGCGTGGAGCCATATCGGCTTTCGCGCGAGACACGCATTCACGGGACGTGCATCCTATTCACAGCCACAGAATACGTTATCCGCCGAACTGAAAACTCACCGTCGACAAGAATTCTACATCCATGATCCACGTAATTCTCGATTTGCGCGGGTCGATACTTTCTCCGTTAGTGCAAATCAAAACTCTGCGTAAAATTCACGAGAAAATCGCACGCATGTCCCAGAGTACATATTAAGAGATAGTTCTCGAGTCTAAAGACTCGAGCAGCCAACTCGTTCATTTTACCTTGATTTTTTCAGCATTAAACCGCAAATAGAGCTTTTGTTAAATTAAATCTACTTTATTCTACGAGAGAAATAAAAGTGTAGAACCTTATTGCCCGACCGATGCAGCTTAATGCAAAAGTCTTATGTAAATTACTTCGAATTATTATTTCATTTTTTATCACAAACAACAAAGGTACGAATCTCCAAATATGATTTTCTTCGCATGCACGTAACTGCGTTATTGTGCATTCCTGTGAGATTTCAAATCTCACAATCAGTGCGTCACTTTAAAGTTATGATTTATCTCCGCGGCCGACGACGCGACGTTGAGAAAACGGCGGATGAGACAAAAGAGAATAAGACGAGAAAGCGAAGAAGATAAAGAAGAGTCCGTCGACAAAAGGCGGAATCGTATATCAATAGATACATATATATACAAAGTCGTCGCGAATGCACCGCGGATGCAAGGTGGGCTTTATATTCCGCCGACCACCACCAACGTCGTTTCGTCCCTTCGGGCGGTCCCTTCGTCTCGTAGGTGATTCTCGGGACGAGATATTTTACGGCGGGCACATCGACTGCGGTTACATAAATCAGCCCCACGATTTTCAGAAAAATCCGAAAGCCGCGAAAACGTCGAGGAATCGTAAAAAAAAAATAAACTGATGTACATACGTATATAAAGAGATATTGGTGAGATTATTTGTGTGTTGATAAGAATATCAACAGACAATTTAAGTTCTCGTAAAAATGAAATTTACATTACTTTATATTTCGAGCTATTAAAATTTTAATCTGGTATGTCGTGTTGTCTTTACGTAAAAAACGCGCTATTCAAAAATAGTAATAACATGAAAAAATAGCAGAATTCAGTTGAGCAATTATTAGTTGCTACAAAATATTTGCTTTAATTCGCGACTAAACAGCGACGTTTATGTCGCGCGTTTGTTTTATGTCGAATAAATGCGTATAACAACGCTTGCCGCGTTGTTGGGGATATTTTCCCTTAAGCTTGATGAGCACGGGGATGGAAACTGAAAATCTCTTCCGGACCGACCAGTCGCGCGGCAGCACGCGAATCCACGTTTAACGCACATACAACAAGCCGCGGGGGCTGCAGAATCGATTTTTTATGGTCCACAAAACCTATACTATGCATGCGTTCGTCGGGACAAAATCGAAAAAACGCCGCTCCTGATTTACGAGCGTCGCGACCAAGCTTGTAAAGGATTTATGGTATAAATAAATAAAAAAGTCGTTTAGATACACAAATGTGTTACTTGCGATACTATATCTACTATATCGTGATATTATACGAGATTCCACCGCTGTTTTTCTTTTTCTCTTTCCCTCCCTCTCTCTCTTACCTTTATAACATTATAAATATAAATATGTATATAGTAATCATTTATTGCAGTTTATACACGATATTATTTATAATATAGCATTATAAATAATGTAACATTGTAAATGAGCAATGTAACAAACAGTCATATAATTTTATAAAATTTTATGTACATCGCGTGAATTTTTATTTCTTGATTTGTGTGTCTCTCGTTTTATAGGGAACATTGTTTATCGACTAAAGTTTAGATTACATTGTTGGAACGATATTTTATCAGATACAATTATCTCTATCATGTATTTTACGTTTAATTGACGTCACAGAGTCCACCTACATTCCCATTAAGAAGATAAATCTCGTTATTTGAATAATGTGTCTTTAAGAGACTATATATTTGTTATTTGTGTAATCATTTTATTATTGCTATTTTTTTTAAGCACGTATGTAAATAAAATTAATATAATTTTATTGATGCTTCACTATTTTAATTTTACTAAGCTTGTCGAAAATGATAATGGAATGTGTAGGTATACCGTGACATCACATACACCGTTACACCCTAAATTTCCGCGACGACTGCTAAGGAATAATTCGCATTTTGCAAATTCCACGCAATTTCGCTGATTATGCACAATTAGTCGATGAGATGACGCGACACGCGAACGTGAAACTCACAAATGCGATGGAAAAAGGAGCCGCCAGCTTCCTCCGGGCCCTTGCTTCGTGCGCTAAATGTACAAAGCCGTAATGGCTTGAAAGAGATCCGTCAGCACAGATCGGCCGCGGAAATGTGCTATTAACAACGAATCGATAAATGCCGCAATCCCGTTTTAACGCTCGCGTGAGCTGCGAAAGTTCTGAATCCTTGAAAATGCGAGAAAAAGAGAAGTCGGCGTTTCGAATGGTCTGGCGATTCGGTAATCTACCTTGTAATATTATAACCAGTTTTTACCGCGCATGCGACGGCTACATATTCGTCCGGCGAATAACGCAAATCCATTAAGCAATTTCTCAAATAAAGATACGAGTGAGAAGTTGCTAATATAATAAATCATACCTATCTTGTGTGGACTTGTAGCTGTTGAATTCGAAATCGTGTTAATTGATTCGTAGCATATGTAATTCCATGCTGTATGACTCTGACATATAATTGTGTCTTTAAATTTGTTAAGTGGACAAATTTTATTCTAAAATTTACATTTACATTTACCTGATTAAATTTTGCTTTTAATGTAATTATTTCCTGCTTTATATAAACAACGCAATCTAAATGAACTACATTACAAAGAAATAAAACATGTTAAACCTTTCGATTTGTATATAATTATTTAATTACATACAATTTTTTGAATACAGTAACGGTACAAAAATAATAATAATAACTACATTTCTTATAAGTTAGTACTTAACGAGAATTAGAAGTATATAATAGAGCAATAAGAAGATATATTGCGTAAAGCAAAGTAATGCAAAAGTTATAACGAGCGCGATCACTGTTACAATCGTTATCAGTTGTCACGCAATAAAATGATTACCAAAAAGAAATCAAATTCAAATCTCTTGAATTATTATTCAATTGCATCATGCGATGTTGATATCGAGCGGCAATTTCACGGAAACATCTCGCATAAAGCAAAAGCGATACGTTACGCGAATTATTATGGACGTCATGAGCGTTATCATTCATCGCACGATAGAACGATCACACGTAGGATGCGCACGAACCCTCAGTTCAATGTAACCGTTGAAAGAGAAAAATCGTGCGTATATCCATGAATCTACATGCCGCAGGGCGCGGAATAGCGGCAGCGCATCGCGCGCGCGCGCGCGCGCGCCTCTTAAGTAAGCGAGCGGGGGCCGAGAGCGAGAAAAGATTCACAGGTATATTCATAAGACGCGACCGGGGACCCGAGGGGAGGCTGCGTTGTGAAACCGGTAAGATTTTACGACCGGTTATTACCCACCAGCGAGCAACACCCACGCGCAACGGCCCGGTAGAGATATTTCGGCGCCCCGGGCAAAACAGCGAGTCTGCGCCTCCATATTAAGCATGTGATAGAAACACAGGTTGAGAGAGTTGTCTATCCTTTTTTCCATAAGAGGTAACAATGTAACGTATAGAAAGAGATGATCAGAAAACATGGAAAAAAATGAATTTCAGGAAATATGTATTTTAGGACTTTTGTGCCGTTTTAGATAAGTAAACACGTCAAGTGGTCAAGCTTCGATCAGAAGAACCATTTTTGGAATATTCTATGTATCTTGTGCTTATATTTAGAGATAAAAATTTATTTTATCTTTAATATTTCCAAGTAATACTGAATTTACATATATATAGACAAAAAATAGACTTTACAATTTATAATAGGTAAATATGTCGTATAATTTATGTTTCAACAGTTTATTGGTCTCTTAAAGAAAATGCAACAAATCAAAAGTTACTTGTGTTTCTCAGTTGTTAAGAAATGCGACTTATGCGCAACACGTACGAGGCAACGCGAGTTTTAGACATAAAATTCTTTAACCTTGGCCATATCGCTGGCGCCGTTGGCGCTTTTCACGTCGAAAAAGCATGCGTTTCCGCGCCCACGGAAAGGATCCGGTGCACCTGGTCGCGAGCACGTATCGCAGGTATCTACTTATGTATACCGAGCACGACGTGCCCAATATCCTTCGATCGTGCCACGCAGCCGGTGACGTAGTTTTCACGTACCAGACGGTAAATATTAGATCCCGTGCCGTCGTTCGCGTTTTTGTAATCATCCATCAACTTTTAACATACCGTATTTCATAATGGTACAACCGTGCCGTGCACTTACCTACGTCGAAGCTTCTAGATATGGATATCTTACAAAATATCTGTCTCGACACGCGAGCTTGAAAAATTTCATAAGAGAAAAGAATATGTAGTCTGTATATTATCATAATCAATTAGAATTTACTTTTAGGAAAATTAATCTGAAATCCATCTATCAAATCTGATTTTATTAATCTATTAAATTAATTTTGAGTCAATTTTTTAATTGAACGTGGCAATTTCTAATTTAAGAAAAAGTTACAATTTCAGATTAGATTTCAAAAGACTGTCTCTTTTGATTGTATAGAATAAAAGTGCACCCGAAGTTTGATAAATTAATAATTTCAGATGGATTTCTGAAAAACTATATTTAATTAATTTCGCAACTCTATATCTGCTTATATATATATATAAGTTCTTATTAACCCATTGTTATTATCATCGTAATTAAAATAAACATGTATTCGTAAAATTTTATTTATACACGTTATTTGAGAACAAATCTATTAATATTTATGGAACCGGAATAAGTTGAACAACCTTTACATTCTAGTAATGTAAGCCATTTATAGCTGATCTTCGAGACCGATTTGACGTTGGTCTTACATTATGATCGTACAGCTAATTATAAGCAAAGGTTAAAGGAGCCTCTTCGCAGACGCCTCCCTGCTTCGCCTTTCTGCCGGCAGTCGGGAATAGAGAAGGTTAACATGACAGCGAACAGAGTCAACATATCGAGAAGCGCGATCTCTCGCAAAAGGACGAGAGCCGCACGTCGCTCATCCACGATGGGGTTAAGTAAATCTCGTCCGTTCCGCGGACGACAGAGTCGGCCGCTCCCATCGCGCGCGCAAGGAAAGATGATGCCGCGCTGGTTTCGATCGGTATAACGCGCGTATATAGAAAGTGGAATAAATCGATGAACTCTCAGGTGCATGGCATAAGAGCGTCGTGACCTGCCTTCAATCGGCGCAGTCGGCTCGCGGCCGACTATGTCAGCTATTCGCGGCCTCGTCATCGGGGATACTTTCTTTTTATCATCGGGCTTTTCTTTTCTTCTCTCCTCTCCTTTCTTCCCTGTGCGCACGACGACGCCGCGACGTGAGTGCACTCGTTCGCTTGCGCCTCGCCACGCCGCGACCGCGGCGTTTATTATCGCCTTTCACCGTTTGACGATCGGTACGTCCGACGTCGTACCTGCCGTTGCAAGTTTCTAGCACGACAATATTGCGAGGTATATTTGCTCACGAATGTAATGAAGCGCTGCCGTGAGAATGTGGGACCAAGCGATTTCGAATTCCGCTTCTTTTCTTCCTCCTTCTTCCACGCGCGCATTGCACGTCTTCGACCTTCGAGATTATTGCGATCGGCTGATATTCTTGCGGATACGGGCCGACTTCGTCATTTCTTCGATCTACGGTGAAAATCGAAGAAACGCCTCGCTCATTAAATTGCAAACTCGGCAAAAACCTATAAAGCGTATAATACTTTGGCTCTACATTGAGCCGGAAATCCATTGGGGTCAAAAGAAGAAGAAAAATTGCAAAAGTCTTCGCAGTTTGTTTATGAGAAGCACACGGAGCTCGATATCTGCGGTGCGAATAAATGTCGAGAAGATTAGAAATTGCGTTCTTCATTGCTCCAGCACGCACTTTGCTCTACGCACGCATTGCCGGATTCAAGTAGAAAGTCGGACCCACGTCACACCGGCGCGCGCTACGTGTGTGATACGTAACCCGAGATTATTGTCTCGTGGCACGACAATCGGGACGATTAATCGCCGTCTTTGTGAGAGGGGTTATCGACGAAACGGACGTTGGTACAAATCGTACCTGGCAACCCTTGACCCCATAACTTACAACATCGCACCCATTATCGCGTCAGGACGATAAGCCGTGGGCTCCACGTACCGTAATTTATTACGAAAATGTTTTCCTCGTTCGATCGCGAGTGCCGCAAACAAACGCCGACTGAATCGTATAGAATCCATTGACGGAGAAAACCGCAGTTTTTATTAATTGCAACACTTCCGTTTCATTCCCGTTCATAATACATGCTCTTCAAATTGCGATATGTCTTAGAGTTTGCGGCACGGTTTGACATACGCGTAAAAGAGTCACGGTGCGGACTCGCTTCGCGTGTACCTGGCGCGAGACACCAACGTGTCTCTTGATAACGCCTGGCATGAAGTAAATTACCAAAATTTACGATTTTATAAGATAACGATGTTTATATTGAAATTGTTTCTTTAAAATAATAGCACAGAAAATTTAATATAATAATAATTTATTTTTGACAAAAATATATTTAATTGTTTCCTATAATATCTTAGAGTTATCACCATTGGACATTCTTATTTTTCCTTAGATGATTTTGGAACAGATTCTATCTCAACGAAAATAGTGTCGCAGCCTCTATAATTTTTATACAATATTATGAGGAATGACCGTTGATTTTATTGTATAAAAGGAATAATGAAAAAAATCAGCGGTCCTCTCTCCATAGCACACGATTTACGTATTAAACCGTACCTTTGAAACGTTTATGCTGTAATGTTGGAAAAAAGTTCGTGTTTACTAAAACGAGTGCGATATGCATATATGCATTTGCCACTAGCACACGCGATATGCGAGGCGCGAAACCGTTTTTCCGCGTTATTGAGCTGAGCGCGCAAATTACTTTAGCGCAATTTTATTACACGAAACCTGTATATCCCCCGGGCTTGTATAAATACATACATATATACCGCACTTAAGCGCGCGACCTACTAAGATAACGAGATGCAACTCCGAGACGTATGTTACGTCTGCTCGGTTCTGCCCTGCTCCTCCAAAGTCATTAATTAAGATTCAAGCGACGTATTACGTACCGCGCCGTGTTTATTGATTAATCATCGGAGTGGCGCATCGCGCTTATCAGAAACACTGCAATCCGATATCGATAACACACGATAAGCCTGTGTATGAATTAATTGAGATAACGTTACTCACGTGTACATACAAGCACATACGATACTCCTGCGAACGTAAGCGATTCGCGAGCGAATGAATAAGTCTTTGAATCACTCAAGTATATCAAATAACGACGTCTTAATTATGTCAGCGACGATAAAGAAGAGAGAGATCCGCGATACGCGTGATTGCGAGTCCGAAAGACTTCAATAATTACAAAAAGAGATAAGAATTTCTCAAGTTACATCAAGTGCTAGTTTCGGCCGCCTGCAGTTTTCAATGAACTTTTATTTCTTTTTCATAAACCATCGTATAGTTGCAGTGGAGATAATTGAGTTCCCTTGTTTGTCTGTTGCAGCAGGTCGACATCCTGGCAGCGGGGACAGGATTCCCAGCGATCCAGCCCTAGTCCCAGCAGGCTCCGTCGCGCGCAGGAAGCGGCAGCATCTCACACAGCCCCCGTTTCGGTAAGTTAAAAGAATATAATAAACGAATTATAGTAATTATGTAATCAGGAATTATACAATTATGTAATTATTATTATAGCGTTCTTAAGTAATTTTACTATTAAAAGAATAATTAGAGTATAATGTAATGAAAGATAAAAGTGATTATATACTCAAAAGGATAATGAGTAATCAAATTATGGTGGAGCGGGAGGTCACTTTGATACCCCGAGATCAATATCTTCGGAAGAGGAGAAGAGCTGGCGACCCGTTGGAATATTTCTGCTGAAGTTAATTATCGGAGTGATGATCTAAAGGAAAAGAGAGCAGCATCGCGTCCCCTCGTTCATGTTCGAGAAATCGATTTATGTGTCGTATTCATGTCCGAAACGATCTGTTACTTCGGTAAAGAATATGCCGTAACGTCTGTCTCTCTCGGGGTTTCTATATTTCTATATACTTGGCGCATGACGTAAGACCCGCGTCTCCTGACCCACCCCTCCCGGAAGAGTGATATTCTTTTTCTTCGCCGAATAACAATGGCTTCGCGTCATCTATGTCGGATCGGACACATTGTTGCTGGTGAACGCAGCGATAAATAACTGGTATTGTTTGATAAATTAACTCACCTGCCGAGAGTGTATTATTCTCTTCGCGTATACTTATTTCTCAGGCATGGACGAAAGTTTCGAACGCTATTTAAGCGCACCTAGGAAAAACACATTATCTCAAATTGCGCGATAGTAACATACTTTTTTTTTTCTTAAGAATTCAAGAAAATAAATCTATCAATTTAACATTTTCTCTCAATTTTGATATTAATTTTTTTTAATTTTTTTTAAATAACTTTTAAAATAACTCAGTAAACACAGAATATAATTGAACATAATACAGGAGTAACACGTAATATAACGGATAATATAATATAATGTTGTACTTAATTAATGTCGAGGATATACATATGTATAATCCTCTTTTATTAATGCATGATATATGTATGTTGTATTAAATTTCTGTCACATAGTTGCAGTTTCGCGAGTGAGAAATTAAAACTAACATTTACATTGCATGCAATTAACGCATTATATTAACTATATGCAACTGTTATATCAGTGCTTGTTGGGTTGCTTGAATTTTTTTGAAAATAATTCAGCAATGGGTAACAAAAAGGACTTTCGTATTTATCCTTACACTACGAAAGGATTAGCAGCGCCATACAACGATATGGTAAATCAAGTGACGCAAGATGACTTTATTTACCGGCGCAAAGCCGCAAACTTGTCACTATGACCCTTGCATTCCTTGGTCAATGAGACATTTTAGGGCTTAATTAAGCAGACCTCAAGCCCCGCTACTAATTTTCCGGTCTGCATGCGCGACATACGTGTAGGCCGGCGCAGCGCACGGTTATCGATTTAATTTCGTTTATTTTCATTTACGTGCGCACACATGAGGACCGGCAGAACGTAATTCTTCAAGAGTAAATAGAGAAATTTTCAATTCTGTCGATATCAGCCTCAGTTGACCGTCTATTAATCTCAAACTTGGGCATATATACCCTGCAACATACATCTTCGTTTTCTCGCCAGCTCGATTTGTAATTTCTCCCTCGGAATGTATTCCTGAGGACTGCTCTTGAACGGTAAGAGTTTGATATCCTCCGAGACTCGATCATGGGGGGGGTTTGTGACTGCTAAGGACTAACATATTGTACGTTACTCGCGATTCATTCATCACTGCCGGCTATTTCTCCCTGTAGGAGCCGGCGTATTTCCGTCGCGACGACGCTGCATTAGGAAGCGGTTCAGCCGCGATATTTCATCTGGTAAACCGATCTAAATATTCGCGGCACGCGAATCCCGCGCGACGGCACGCTGTCACAGGCTCCCGATCCGAGTAATTACTAGCTATATACGCGGAAGCGATCATCGATCGGCGACGCGTGAGCAATGGCCCCGATGCCGGTGACGTCTCGGCGGTAGCTGCACGTATAGGGATGCACGCGACTGTGGTATACCGCGGCCGGCTGGTGACGATCTCTACATGCATCACCCGCAGCGACGACAGTGTGCTCGTTAACGTCCGACGTATCGTGTCGAACTGACGCTATCCGCTGCACATTTGTATAACCGGAAGCGGACGTCTCGGGAGGCGAGAAATCCCACGTTGTGCGCGTCGCACACTCGTAGCAGGTGTAAGCTGGTAATTTATGCTCCTAACAATGATAAAATCGAGCGACTATATCTGGAGCTACTCTACTTCGAACGCGAACGCTATATTATTTGATCCGCGGAGGCTGAACGGAATGACAGATTCAAAACGACGGACTCTTTTAACAGAATGAATAATCGACGAGGCGGATTATTTGACAAAAATCACAGGTCGAGATTATAATTTGACAGATATTCAAATGTCTTGAAGCGCGAAAGCGCTCCGTTAAACGAAATTTCCATCGAGATAAAGCCCAAGTGGCACGATTCAAATTTGCATAATTTTCCGTTTGAATCGAGTACGATTATAGCGAGATGAATTCAAGGGCTGTCGGCGATTGAAGTTTGAGCTAGCCGGATTTATCCTATATATATGTATATATGTATATAGCAGGATATATATATATATATATATATATCCTGCTATATATCGTGCGTTAGATTTCTCGTCGCACGGGAATCTTAATTAGTAGAACGTCGCGCGCGGTGTCGAGGCAGCTGCAAAGATATAATCAACCTTTGTGGCTCGACACCGTTTGCACCTCTTTCCTCTCCCGCCCAACGCGGAGGCATGCGTGAAAGGATGGGCAGAAACCGCGAAATCCACGCTTTCGTCGATTACCACGGATATAAGGTGCAGTGATACGCGCTTGGGGTTGCGGCCGATGACGCGCGAGTAGATCGGTAATTTATAGCCGGGCACTGTTGTGAAAGCGATGATTGGCGGTTATCATCCGTATTACGTGTGTTTTAACATGTGAATAATGAAGAGATTATTTTGGCTCTCGACAAAAAATACCATTTAATTTATCAGACGAATTTATTATCGTTATACTTCGTGAGCACACGTATATGTGATTTATTATCGCTCGTATCTCCACGAGTAATTACTCCTCATGGTCTCTGTATAATATAGCGAAGAGCTGTAAATAAAATCCGATTCAATTGCAATTTGCAGTTTATCAACCACGGCAAAAAAGAACGATGAGGGCAAGACGATACGACGAACCCGGCCAATTTTAAATAAAACCGGTTGCCTGGTAACCCACTTGTAGCGAAGCTTATAGTAACATAATATTAGACCCGGTAACCCGGCCAAAGTATACTCGATACTGATACAAAGATACGAATGATCAAGCGCATTCGTGCGTGCACAGTCGAATCGTGGGAAAGATATACATACGTAACGCAACTTTCTCGCGGGGGTTATCAATTGTCATCAATAATATGCTGCGCTAAGTATGCCTGCGCACTGAAAATAAACGTGACCCTTTCCGATATGTATTAGGGGATGAGATACGAGGAATTATTTATTGAGGAACAATATTATTCTGAGATTATCTCAGAATTTTTACAGAACGGTTACTCAATATTTCACTACTCTGGTTGACATTTATATCTTCAGTTGTATCTTATTCGACTTTTAACATTTTATTTCAGCCTTTGCATGACTACAGAACAAGTGGCCACGCCGGAAGGGAGAGACGACGGATTCCTGGTCTCAGCAAAGCTCAACGGCGGATCAAAGCGTCCAGCACCCCGGCGCTTTTGGATAGAAACCACGACAGGTATGTGTATATATTTAAATAGCGTATTAATGGATAGATAGGTAATCCATTCACACGCCTTTGAAAAGGAATTACAACTTATATACTCGTGGAAATGTATAAACTCTCAAAAACCGAACCCCCACAACCAAAACTACAAAGGCAAAGTAACGCGACAATGTAATTAAATTATTCAATATTCTGTATCATTTTTATGACATTTAATTATTTTCTTCTACAATCCATTTTCTCTCTCTGGATTACATTTTTCATCCAAGCTACTTTTCCCTCTGTGTCGGATGTAACTGACTTCACGTCAGTATCGAGATATTCACGTATCAATCATCTAAATATTATTCTATAAAATTTTATATACATTTATATGCATTTGTTTGCTAATAAATGACGGTTCAAAATAAAATAATACGCAATATCGTTGGTGAAAATTGAGGTGAAAATACAACTATCAACCCGATTTTAATAAATGTTACATTTTTTTTTTTTTTTTATCTTGTCTTTATTCTATTTTGAGTATATTCCTTTCTATCTCTTTTTTTTATACCTTTAATATATAATAATCCCACGATACATCTTTTATGGAAAAAAAAGAATAGCGGAGAACTAAGCACAGATAAAAAAATAATA
>NW_020224484.1:28884-35359 GCF_003070985.1 Temnothorax curvispinosus
GATATTATATTATGTAATGGAATAGTAATTCTACTTCTTCTTTTTTGCTTCTCATATTATGTACTGTGATTTATTTCGTCTGGATATCATTATGCAAAACACACATATATATATACACAAAGAGAGAGAATGTGTGTTATTATTTGTTTGTAATATGAGCATATTTTACTATAGTTAATAATAGATAATTTAATTCAGATTTAAGTATACTTTGAGCGTTTTATATACTTAGGAATATTAATTTTGATCATCGAGATTTTTAAATATAATCTCTAAACATTTATGTGATATCATCAAAGATCTAGGTACTTCTATTTCTTATACGACGCTCATTTACATAAAGTGTCGTACGAACGGAAAGTCTGTCCTCGCCAAATATTTGACGACAGGAAGCGGTGAAATTCTATTAAAGATCGTACATGCGGCAAAAAATCGATGACACCGTGCTATTCGGTTGTCGATAAAATGGCACGTTCCAAAATCGTTTATTGAACGTCAGCTTCATCCATGACGCGGTAACGTCGAAGCTGCAATGGCGAACTGAATGTACGAGATTGAAAAAAAAAAGAAGTAAAAAACTACAAAATTCAAGATGTCGACAAAGTTAGAAACGTTGCACGCGACTAGCATCGATATGATGTCCAGAGGGAGACAATTAGGATAAGATGCACCCTGAAACGTCGTTTCTTCGGGATAAATTGGGGAACCTAGGACAAATCTTGTTCAATTTTATCGCGCCGATTGTTCGTTCGTGATGATTGCATTCCTCGCTGCCGCAATGGCGAGACCTCCCGCAAAAGACATCGCCAGAAGGGAACTCCCTCGTAACGAAAAATGTCCCGCTGATATAGGGGACAAAGGCGAGCCGCGTCAAAGGTCGCTGGTGATCCCACAGAGTGCCGCGCTTTTCGAGCCTCTCTTTCGCAATCCGCCGATCTCCGCGTCGCGCGTTGTGTGTGTCACTGAAAAAGGGACGTTTATCGAGGCGCGAGTAAAAACGTTATTTCGGATGACCTACCTGGGGTGCATTGACGTTGTGTGCCCAGGCTCACGTACACACACAGACATACATGCCATGATCAACGGATGTTCTAATTACCGGGTACAGAAAACGCCCTACCACAGCTTTTTATCTCGTCTACATCCTCCCCCTCTTGACGAAGAGCTCCGTGCAGGTTCTACTTTCGCCGCTAAGAAGGGCTATCCGCTTTGATAAAGCGAACAGAGCTAAAAGATACTTCCTCGACCTTCGTAATTTTTCGCATTCGTGCCAAACGTTAATTAACCCCGCGTGTTACTCCCGATGGCGTAGCATTACTTAACGTTAACGTACTATATACTCGGGGCAAATATAGCTATTCTAGTTTATTTTAGCGTTTAAATATTAATCGTGTCGTTTAAGTAATATTAAAATGCTCACAGGGAAAAATAAATTTGTACGGTGTGAGAAACGAAAGTCTTTCTAAGCTAATTTTGTAATAAATCTTACAAAATACGGGAAATTGATCGAGTTCGAAAGGTTCAAACCTCGGTTCAAACAATTATTTAGAAATATATTATTTTAGTAAAGAGAAATATGTACTATTATTTATAATTTATTATTTCTCTCTCTCTCTCTCTTTCCCCCTCCTCCTCCTTTTCCTCCTCTTTCTCCTCCCTCTCTACCCTTCCTTTCTAAAAAGTTACTGAAAAAGTTACAAAAGATTTATAGAATATATATATTAATCAATTTCGTGACATAACTAACTCATTTATCTTCTTTATTTCTTAAAATTGATTGTTCCCCTGAACAACGATAATATCAGAAGTAAAATAAAACGTCAAAATGTCAATGATACTTATTATCGAGTCGTTTCTCCGATTTTCGTCAGACCTCACAGGATTAACGATCTGTGTATCTGCATAGACTTCAAACGCTGCGTTTTCTGAATGTGGGTTGGCGTCCTGCCGATTGAGAGAAGGATGGGAAAGGTAGGGCAAGTCCTCTGTCGCTACACGAATAAATGGTGCCTTTTGTGGTCGCCGCCGAAAGAGGGAAGGAGAGAAAGAAGAATGGAGAAAGAGAGTGTTAGGCGCGGGATATAAGACGCTGCACCTCCCTCTGCCTTATACCTGATGCGATCCGATGCGATCGACCCTCCGAAAAATCTATTCCTGGAAGAGTTCACGGGACACACAAACCGTGCGTGTAGTACACTCGTTCAGACGCACACGCTCATATAGACTTCTCGTTCACGCTGCGAAAGCTCGTCGACTCAGTCGCCGGTGGAACGTCGACCGCGCTGCACTTCCTGCCGCCGACTGCCTTGTTTTCGGACAGTTGTCCCAGATGCTTCTTCCTACAAAAGTGCTGTCGTCGAGTGGCGGCAAGTCGACGCATCTACGGATAAATCGAAAATGGTTTTTATTTTCAATTACTTTCATCGTGAGAACACCTTTCGTGCTTGGAGAAAAATCTGTCGTGAAGGGACTTTGAATTTTATTTTGCTAGCAGGATATTTTTTTATGTTGTTCTTTTGCACACGAGTATAATCGCGCGTCTTTTTTTTATATATCATCGCAATCGCATTATTGAAATTCATGGAATTTTGAGAATGTTTTGATTGCATTTATGTCGAGGTGGCTTTCGCGGTAATGTGACACGATTTCGTGACGGCGATGTGGTATATAAGGTGTCATCGAAGAGCATAAGCTGCGGCCTTGCGTGCGGGGGATCACGCTCGCAGACAAGGAAGGATAAGGGATTGGCATACGAAAGGAGAGCGCTCGATCGTGACAAATATCCTTTATGATGTGGTGCGTGATTCCGATTAAACTGACTCAGACGATTACATCCGTCTGTTGTGACACGAAGTTCTTCTTAAGAAGCTATATCCAGATCTTTTCCTGAGTCTCGTCTGTATAAATTGGGAAAATGTTCAATCAGCAAATTATTTTATTCTCTCAGCGCCAAACGATATCTTCAGACCAACGTGTGTTTTTTTATCTACCAGATTCTCTGCCAAATAGAAAAACATTTTTGAGTGAAAATATGTCACGACACTTATAGTTTATAAATAATTAGTGATTGAATGTAAAAAATTTCCGATCAATCAGGCTTAAAGAAAAATAATTAATGTCAAAATTATATTTTGAGATAATTTCAAGGGGATTCTATTTTAATATAGAATTTAATTTTTACAAAGATGTTTAATTTAAAAAAATAAATTACAATACGTTTCTACAGTTTTGCTAAGAAAACATTGACAGCTTAAGAGAATTTTCAAATCTTCTAGAAATAGTGTACACGGAGCCTCACAAGTCTCCGATTAATTTTAACAACAGATTCTTTGCTAAATCCAGCATCAACTTTCATCAATTAAGTAAAATTAAGATTTGGAGTTCGTGGCGTGTCTAATATAATAACTCGTTAACGCGCGCGGTATCTCATTAAAGTTGTAATATTAATAGCGAGCGATTTTGATCATGCGCCTCCGGCGTCGACTATTAAAACACCTATACAATAATAATAGTTATGAAAATATTTCCCCCGTGGTTAACAACCGCGAGGCGCACACGATTAACATCATTAAATATTTCCTCGCGCCCTATCATAAGCCGTTCGCGCGGCCATGGTAATTGCAATGAAACGCCGCGCCATGGGGGGATGATCGTGTTACAGAGGATATATTTATACACATTTAGCGCGAGGACGAAATAATTCGTGCTATACACTTGTTACCACGGTAGGGAGCGGCCCGACGACGCGTGGAAACAAAATTGCCACGCTGATCATTTTTTTCGCGAAACGCTAACGCAACTCTCCGTTCGTGAAACGTTTGCGAAATATTTCGGCTGGTTTCCTCTTACGCGAACGCAGAACGCGAACTTCCGCGCTATTCAGTTTCGGACGACGGTCACTCTTGTCAACCGCGGTCGCCGCGCGTGACAATCCGCTATGCGCCTTCGGCCGAGCACATTCGTGACTTATCAGTTTCGCGCTTCTTCCTCGTGTCCCCCTCACGGTGCAAAGACGACGCTGAATTATAATGCGAGGCGCAAAAGGTGGTTCGCGTGATTGTCTCTTGTCGATTTTCGTCAAAGGCCATCGGTCAGTCGATAACGCTGTAAAAAAAAAAAAAACAGATTGGAAGGGAACTTATTCTTGTGAGATTTAAAGACCGTCCAATCTCCACGAGAGATCGAATGGTTCCGTTTATACGATGCGAAAATTCGTAGATCCCTTCTATCGCTCTCGATGCTCTCTCTGTGTAGTCGCATGCCGTACGCGGGATGGAGAGATATTGACTTCAGCTTTATACGTGACACGTTCAGAACTCGAAGTGAAGGGATCGAGTCTCTATAATTTGTTCGGATCCATTTTAGATCCGCTTTAACCCCGAACGCTCCGCATCTTAATCCATTATGCAAGAGATTCTCTTTTTTTTTTTTATTTTAACTCTCGATGACTCTCATAAGGATTAAAGTGAGTCGACAGAGATAGACGAGAACGAAGAGGAATTCAATAATTCTAGAAGTAATTCCTGATATAGAAGATCGGGAATCGTCTTGCCTTCGCTCTCTAAATTCCTGTTCGGTTCTTCTCATTTGATGTAATTTCCTGCAAGGTGGAATAAAAGGGGAATACGAAATTGTGTTTACAGTCGACAATGGTCCGGCGACGAGGAGGACGAAGGAACGAGGACGGGCCACATGACGACCGAGCATCCCTTGGCCGAGGCCACGATCCCTCTGGTCAGTCATTCCAGGCTGCAGGAGCCGTCTTCCGTCCTGAATGTCGCCAATGTGCCCACCGGCGGAGGTCAGAATGCTGCGCATCGCGCACAGAGCCAGCAAGAGAGCGTGTTACAGAAATTCCGTAAGAGCTTCTCGCTGAGGTTCCACAAGAAGGGCAGTAAGGAGAGCAACGAGGAATGCCCCGCGGAAGACAACGACGGCAGCGGGCCGTTGGACGAGGAGGAGGGCGCGGAGACGCCTTCCGTAACCACCTCCGACCAAAGCAGCCAGCACAAAGACGATTCTAGCAATGACCAGAAATTCCGGTTCGTATCGCGGTCCCGTTCTCTTTGACCGAGCGTGACCTTAGATTTAGATCCCGAAATATCGCTGTTAGAACCGCGTTGGTCATTTGCTGCGGGTAAAAAGAATAATTCACTCGCATTTTGAAAATAATGAAGGATTGGTTTTAGTGCAATTCATACATTATAAAGAGGCAACGTATAGAAAAGACTGTTTACATCACTTTGATGAAGCGAATCCTTCATCGATTCCATTTTCCTAATTTCCAGTATATGATATGCATAGAGTTTTGATCTAGTATATGATGCATAGAGAATTTAATGATAAACGATACGAGATATTAATGTTTTTAATTTTTATGAAAATGTATATATTTCATGTTATAGAAAAAAATTTATTATCAAAATACCGAGCGTGTATGTTACTGAGTCTGAGATTGATTCTGCTTAGATTCCAGCAATTATATAAGTAATTATATAAACTGTCAAATTAAGTTAACGTGTTTGACATAGGCAGCGATACGAGGAGATCGTGTCCTCTAACGACATTTATCTTGAGAGGATCAGCTTGACCACGATTTAACTGATTATGTTTAGATTCGGTCCACTCGTCTGGAGGAGCAGCAAGGAGAGGAAAAAAGGTAATAAAGCCGCCCGGAACGCCAAGTGCAACAGCGGAGACAGCGGTATACAAATCGAGGTGAGAAAACGAAAGAGAGAAAGAGAAATCCGTCTGTTCCTCCGAAAGTCAAGTTCCGTTGGAAGTTCGAGAGATGGTCGAGTGACGTCTAAAGGCGTTTGAAGGATTGGAACGGTTTCTAGACGAAACATGAGAGTCTTACGCGGTTGAAAGGTATCTTAATCTTTCAAGCATCTCTCGAACGTCTTTCGGATGACTTAGACGACATTTTCGAGGCGTTCGTTTAGCTCGACTCGACGAGAAAGAGCTGACACATGAAGGAAGTAAATATATCGCAAACGTTTCGCACGAATGACGTAGATGGTATCTGGTGGAGCGTTGACTGGGGGCAGTGGCGGCGGAGTGATGGGGGGTGGTGACAGCTCCGAGTCCCACGATACGGATGATATTCCCGACGACACCGATAGCCCTCCGGCCCTTCGCAGACGAGTTGCCGATAAATTGCGGCCCCAGTCCGAGCTCATCAACCAGATACTGATTGACAAGTTCAAGGTAAACTTTTCGACACTTTTCTCATCGTTGCAGCTAACCGTTGCCTCTCGCATCTTTGTCAGAGAACGTTTCAGCTTGCGCCAAACACCGCTCGTATTGATACATTAGCTTCTTGCGACACAAAAATAGTTGATGCAAATCGCGATGGACATTTTAATATTAATTAGTAATATGTCAAATGTGCGCGATCTTTAACTTTATTATTCGATTCGGGGTTAGAACCAGAATGGCAACGAATGGCCCTTTTCGTAAGGGCATGACGCTG
>NW_020224485.1:0-2491 GCF_003070985.1 Temnothorax curvispinosus
GGCGACGGGCTCAAAGACACGGACAATTGGTCAAAATTTGGATACATTCTTTTCACGAACGTCGCCGACATGTTTAACTTCACGTAATTGACTGTGACACATTTATATATCTCCGCATATACCTATGTCCTGACTGCTCAACGAACGTGTTTGCATGTAGCATGGACCTCATCGAGCTCAACCACTGGGAGAAGAACGACAGTAACGGTCCTCTGATGAGCCTCTTGAAGAGGGACGGTGCCGATTTAGCATACTATCCGAACATCCTGACGATCGAGAGATACGGATATGCGCGTGTCATTCTTCAACAATGGCCCACGCGGTAAGCAATACCCGATGAAGAAAATGTGTACATGTATAAATAACATATAACAAACGCAGATAAGATATTCGGCGCTCTTGTTTGATACGCGATTAATTTTTCATTCAGTACCTGTTTCATGTTTCGTACCATACCGGCGACGAAGATAAAACCGTGGATAATGCTAAAGCCGTTCGCAGCGAACACGTGGTACATGATTATCGTAATAGTGGTGGTCACAATTCTTATTCTGTCCTGTATACTGAAGCTGGAACGTGCCGAAGATTGCAGTTGTAGCATCTCGGCGTTAATCGCCGTTGCCGCATTATGCCAGCAAGGTACTTACGATCATGACAATACGACAGCGAAAATATAATGCGTTCTTCTGTTATAATATCGATCAGGTTTCCCTTCTCTCTCTAATCAATCGGCGAGTCGAATCGCCCTCATTCAGATCACGGTCTTCGGCCTGTTGGTATATAATTACTACGGGGCGGCGATCGTGTCGGCTAGATTGAACGAGCCCATTCAAAAGATGAATGACTCGCTGTTTTCGCTGGTGCATAGTAAGATGCAGATCGCGGCCGAGAAAATTGTCTTTTTCAATTTTCTGCTACGGGTAAAAGCGCGTTCCAAAATAGTAATTCAATATTTTTGAGCTCAATCGCTCTGATAAGCTTCTATTTTTGCCAGAACCAAAGACCGGATGTGCAATATTTTAAGCCCTATTGGAACGATCTACCGGAATCGAAGAGATTTATTCCCGTCGCGGATGGCGTGGAGAGAATAAAGAAGGGGGACTTTGCTTATCACGGGGATCCGGACTCTATCTATCCAGCTATCGAACGTGAGTTCGACAAGCAGATGATATGTCAGCTAACGGAAGTTCATCTATTGCAACCCACCGAGTTGGGCCTGTGGTCCAATCTTAAAAGTCACTTTCACGAAATCTCCAAAATTGCGTGAGTACATCATTATTACATGTTGAATTCTGCAACTTTCAGTTTTTAAAATACTAAATTAGGTCAATATCAATTAATACAGATTACTGAAAATATCCACATCGGGACTTCGGCGACGAGAGATACGTCGCCGGTCGGCCAGGAGGCCTTATTGTCCAAGCGACGAGGTCTTTGTCTCTAGTGTGACAATCTACGAAGCGGCTCCGATTTTGTATCTTCTGCTCTTTGGCATGATAATTTCGCTCATCGTATTTGGTATCGAACACTTTGTTTTCTACACGATACATTCAAAACGAGCGTCGGGTGTTACACGAGGTATTATAACAAGCATTAAACCAAGCATTAAACCAGACATTAAGCGAACCATTAAACCATGGATTAAACAAGGTATTAAAACAGACGTAGAAAAAGGTATTAAAATTAAGAATTAAGGAAAATAAGGTATCGCTAAAAGATAAAGCACCACCTAGTTTTGCTTCTAGAAGCAAGTGGTTTCTTTCAACAGGTGCTAATGAGGAAACGATATCAGTAAAGAATATCAATATAGGTAAAATTTCTGATAACGGGATTCTCAATTATATTATGTAAATGATTTACCAGATAATCATTACATATAGGTATACGTAGTGCGAATGAACGCATTTAAATAAAGTCAAATGTCTTTTCACGATTCCTCCTTTTAAGTCCCGATACACAATGCGCGATCAGGGTAAAATAAACATACAAAATAAAACGCATGTGTATTTCTTATTGTTAATCGAATACTCTTATTAGTTAAATAACTACATGAATAATAGATGAAAAAACTCACCATTCTGTTACGAAGGAAATGTAGTTACTTTTTCTTCTTGAATTTCTTGTCGATGGCAACTGGCGCCGTTCCAGTGAGATCTGCTAAACGCAGTTTCAGTTTCAACAATATCACCACTTAATTGTGGCTTCCACACACTTCCGTCTTCCTTAGCTTTTAATTCCCGCACAAGTTGCCCTAAAATCGTGACTTAATGTAGCGAATTGAACACTAAATATTATTAAGGAAAATAGCACCGTTTTGTGATATTCAATACCTGCATCGCAATATTGCAGATTCTAATGCCGCCACGGCATTCTCTGTTGGGCGAGAAACCGATAATTCCCAATGGAGTTGTTTCACGGTCTCGGTCAAAACATAGTCTTGCGATTTAATTTTCAGGAAAAACGCTTGAACAATTCTGAAAGGAATTGTAAC
>NW_020224486.1:0-2191 GCF_003070985.1 Temnothorax curvispinosus
AAGCGCCACTTAGAAACTCGCGTTAAAGAGCATCGTGCAGACATTAAGGAGGTTCGATGGTTTCATCGGGGGGAGTAGTGGGACGCGGGGGTTCTGGAAACAGCGCACTAGCGTTTGAAGTAGTGGGGAGGAAGGGGATTGCTCTGATTGGTCGCCGCGTATATAATGCGTGCTGCTGTTTACGTCGTTCACGACCATGACAGTCTAAGCAGACGAAAAATCAAGCAATTTATGCTTTAATAATTAATTTTTCTACGAAATGTGCGGTAACCTTCCCTTTTCTTTCGCTCATTTATTTGTAAATTATTAAGTTACATGTGCAAATTTTTTTTTCTTTATCATTTGCATTTTTTTCTTGCACTTATTTCATTCTGAAGGTATATGCAATATGTCATTTTCCATAAAAACCATAAGAACCTATGTTAAAAATGCAGCCAGTTTCATGCAATTTTAATATGTTGTTCTGGAATGCAAAATAGAATTATGTGAATTTTTTGGGAATTTTTCACCGTCCCGTTTTGAAATAAATCTACTCCTAAAATTGTACTTTTTAGGTTTTTGGAGTAGATTTTTTTCAAAACGGGACAGTGAAAAATTCCCAAAAAATTCACATAATTTTATTTTGCATTGCAGAACAACATATTAAAATTTCATGAAATTCTCTGAATTTTGTTGTAGCCATCGAACCACCTTAACAAGCACTTCAGTCAGCAATCGGTTGTAAGCAAGCACAGAATCGATTTTGACCATAATTTTAAATGGCAAGAGGCCACGATCTTGCACAGGGAACAGTTTGTCAAAAAACGTGAAACGGCTAAAATTATATTAATCAAAAAACATACAGACGCTATAAATTTGCAGAAGGACACAGAAAACTTACCGTTGGTTTACGATCGTATAATCGCTACTCTTTAAACTTTACACTCTATGTTATTTTATGTATTTGTGATTATTCTTGACAACACAATGTATATCAGTCGTTCGTCAGGCGCTATACGTATTTGTGATTATTCTTGACGACACAATGTACATCAGTCGTTCGTCAGGCGCTATACGTGACGGTCATGCCTCACAAAGTTTATATCTGTTTTCCATCCGCCTTGTTAAAACGTAACGATGATTAATTTTATATTGTTTGACGCACATTGTAAGTAGAATACGTAATTTGCATTGTTCCCTGTTTTATATGTATTACCGGCAATTTATATTTTTCAGCATAAACTTGATAAGGACCCAAAATAGAGGTCGAAACGTCGTTATAATTTTTAATATATTGCCAGTCAGGCCGATCATTAAACACTGATTTTATTTTATTACTGGCGAAAATTTATTTTATTCTTTCAATGCAGAATATTCTGTTTTTTATTATAGCATTTATTAGTATTATTTAGAGCATATTGTATAATCATTATGCCTAAATATAATAGGTGTAACGATGCACCCCGTGCGCTAAGCATCGTTCCCGGCAAACGACCGCCGGATGCCGCCCGACCGACGACCAGTCGGGCGAAGACCAGGGCGCGGTGCGCCCACATTTTTAAACGAATTCAAAACGCACCGTGTGCGCGGGCCAAACGCGGCACCGGTGCCTCCCGACGAGCGACGACGGGAGCCAAGCCGCCCCGAGGACGAGCGCGGCGCCGCGCCGCCCCACCACAGCGCGACGATCGGCGCTCCTAGCAAACCCGCCGCGTCGGGCGGGTATATAAACCGCCGTTTCGGCGAGAAAAGGACACTTCGTCTAAAGATCCGCTTCCAAGACGAAACCTAGTCCCGACTCCTAGGGAACACGCCAACGAGGTCCGGTGCTCCGAGCCTCGACTGAGAGCTCTCAGGTGTTCCCGCACTCCCTCCGAACTCACCCCGAAGGCACGGTTACGCGGGGTCGAGCGCGCTCGGCCTCGCAACGAGGGCTCTCGTTGCCGCCGCCCCGGGGCTCCGGAAATCTTCCACCTTACGATTACGCGTCCCGCACGCATATTACCGCGGCATCCGCCTATGTACTGTAATACGTCCGTTATTATAGACCGCGTCCGTTATATTGATACTGCGTCCGCTATTAAATCCGCCGTTATCGAGTGCACATACACTGCCTGTAATATACCGCGTCCGCTTATGTACTGTAATACGTCCATGTAATATATCGAGCCCGTCGAGTAACGATACCGCGTCCGGTATTAAATACCGCGCC
>NW_020224486.1:2201-2348 GCF_003070985.1 Temnothorax curvispinosus
TGCACTGCCTGTAATATACCGCGTCCGCTTATGTACTGTAATACGTCTATGTAATATACCGAGCCCGTCGAGTAACGATACCGCGTTCGTTATCAAGTGCACCCGCACTACTTCTCCGTTGTATATACCGCGTTCTGTCCGTCCCTG
>NW_020224487.1:0-3370 GCF_003070985.1 Temnothorax curvispinosus
AGGATCCCGAACGAAGGAGCGTAAACGGATTAAGAGGGTCCTGCCGGATGACTAAGTTTTAGCCAGACCAGCGCCGGCGCCAAATCCAATTTGATCTTAACGTTAACTCGATCCCGCGTACGGTTACACGCTGAATTAACCGTCGTTGACAACCGTGAGCAGCTCAAAAGTATTCCTTACGGACCTAACGATGTGTGCCAACAAGTGCCATCGCGCATATCGATACCGATCGTGTTACAATATCTGCGAATAATATGGACTAGATTCACAAAACGCGAGCAATCCGTAGCTGCGAGCTGCGACCGACAATCGCGCCAAGTCAAGATTAATCAGGCTCTGTTATCGGGGGAAAAGTTTTCGCAGCGATTAGAATCGAGGAGATTAAGACGAGTTAAGGAAATCACTTCCCGGACTGCACCCTGCACCGTATATATCGTATATATCTTTGTCGTCTTCGCGAAACGAGGTCTTCTTCGGGACGATTATCGGCGAAGGGAAGCGAATAGGCTAGAGGACCCGGCGGAAAATTGGGGAGAGCAGGATGAATTCGGTCCGAGTCCGGGTCCGGTTTATCGAGCTGGAACAACAAGCGGCAATCAGGCATAACTCGATCATTTCATTCTTCTGTGCCTTCCTCCCTTCGTCGCCGATGTTACGACAGTATACGCGACGCCCGCGAGATACACAGGCGCCGCACGTATACCAATCCGGCAGCGGCCGAGGTTTCACCTCCCCGAACAGAAGAGTGTCTCTCCCTCTCTCCCTCTCGTCAAGTCCCTCGTATATTCCTCATCCTGACGAAATCGAGAATTCCAAATCCCAAATCCCAAACATCTCCCGAGCGGAGCGCGGTACACGCGAGCGGAATATTTTTCGGGGGGGTTGCGACTGGGAAGGGTCGTTATTGAAGACGCTGCTGCAGAGCTGCTCGCCGAATGCCGGCGCTGTCGCGCACAAAGACCGGGATAACAATTCTCGCAGCACTTATTCGTGATGCAGGCCTGTGCGTGCGGGCGCGCACACGTAGATATGTCACATTACATCTTGAGCGTTACACAGGTTTATGGTATATTATTACAGGCCCTGTCCGTATCCGCTAAATATGCACCCTCAACTAGTGCGGGCGATTGATCAATTTCGGCGAGTATACATCGGTCGCGGGTGGACTAACGGGAGAAAAGTGCGCAGCCTCGTAATTTCCGAAAAGACAATTGCAGTCATCGACGGTGATTACGAGTAGCGTTACGATCGTTGATCCCTGATAAGGCCAACGAGATTCAATTTGAAGCTTCCATTCAGATATTAAAGGGTGCGATCCACTTGGCGCTCTTAGAAACATTTTATCCTTGTTGCTTATCAAATGTTAAACAAGGACAACGAAAGATCATGGTTGATCAAACATAACGATAGAGCACAGAGCCGCAACAAGGTGTTCACGTTAAATAATTTTTATTTTTAATAAATATTGTCCAACACTATTAAAAATAAAAATAATTTTACGCAAACACCTTGTTGCGGCTCTGTGCCCTATCGTTATTTATGTTAGATCAACCATGATCTAACATAAATCTCTCTCGTTGGACGGAGTATAGTGGATCACACCTAAGTACTTTGGTGCCGTTTACGATAGAATTCTCACAAATTCTGTTCTGTTAATTTCTACTTCTTCTTTCCTTTGCAATCTTTTTTTTATAATTATTTACATCTCTCGATTACATAATATTTTGGATTAATTCAATTCCACCCTGCTCCAAGACTTCTCTAATCCTCGCGTATCCGCGCGACGTTAAATGAACTATCGACGATCGAGTTAGATGGATACCGAATGACCTCGGGCTTAGGATCCGCCACGATTCTCCTTTTACACGGTTCCCTCGCACCATGCAATATTATTCGGTCCACTTGTCGGCACCCCTCGGTCGTAGGGCCTGCTGCCCCTATGCCGAGCTTCTCCCCGCGCGGCCGCCCCTCGTAATCCTGTTACCGACCTCCACGCACCTACGCATTCGCGTAACCCACGCGAGCGTCCCTGTTCCCTCACGCTTTGTGCGCCAAAAAATAGCGTGCCCTTGCGAATGCGAACTCTGCGCTCGATGTGTATTCATCGAAACGAATCGACGCGCGACGGGGTGACGAAGATCGACGACTCTTCTGTTGAAACTGAAGATCTTCAGTGACCAAAAGTTTAATCCACGCCGCATAGGCGACTCTCGTTTCGATAATTGTCTCTCCGTGTTTGAGACCGCGGTAACGACGAGACAATTGATAGACCGTCGTCAATGCGATCGGTAAAAAATTTGGAGAGATACGCGCGCGCGATCGTGCGTTAATCAAGCCGCGATCGGCGCAATGGCATCAAAGGACGTCCGATCGAATTGGAAATTCATTGCATGCAAATCACAAGGAGAGAAATTTATTTCCTCCTTTATATCCGAGAGATCCCTCCGCTTCTCAATCGTTTCTTTCCCTGCCTCTCTCCCTCCTGCCCCACCCTGCCACCCTCCTCTCCTCTCCGTTTCTTTCTTCCTTCCTTCCTGTCAAACCGAGCTCGTAGCCGCAAATTAGCTGCTCACGCGGCGGCTAAAAGAAAATTAAAAGAGGGTACCCGCCTCCCGGCAACCCCTTCCTCTTTCTCTCTACCTCTGCTCTCGTTCTCCCTTGTTTTTAGCGTTCTCCCGAGAGAGGCGCGGCTCCCTCCTCGCGAAATTTCAGGATCCTACCACCATTTTTGCGTCGCGCGGCTGCCATGCTCGTGGGTGGGGTAGGAATCGGACGCGGGTGAATTTATAACGTCGAATTATCCCTCGGATAATTCTGGATATCAAGAATTAGCAAGGTAACACCGTGCGATATGTACTCTTGATGATTCATCATGATCGTCCGCGATTCACCGCGACGCGCGACAATACGCGTATACAGGCATAATCCACACGCGAGAAACATGACAGTAAATATATACAAAGGACTCTCGCAACGATAATTTTCATCTTTCCTTATCGCGGCGATCGAAGCACGTGTTAATTACGCGTGTCGCGACGGCGGCGGCGCAACCACGAAGTCGCCAATGCCTAATTAAGTAACGCGAGCGACATGGGAAAAAAGTAAGATCGCGTGAAGCGACCGCGACGGTTCGATGAAAATGACCGATTGTTCGCGGTCTCGCATATGTCTCGTGCAGCGGTTTAGCTAATGCGAGCCGTGTCAAAGCGGGGAACACGATACGCTACATACACGAAGACAGGAGGAATCAAAGAAACCAGGACGGGGGGGACCAAAGCTCCGCGCGGGGCACCGATGATCACGAGGCGCGCGCGCCGATTCTGTCACGCCGATTCAGCCGGGTGGTCTGTTATTACAGTTGTAAGCGTCG
>NW_020224488.1:0-1392 GCF_003070985.1 Temnothorax curvispinosus
ATCAAAATGGCGGTGCTGGAGCTCTGCAAGTGGAACTGTTTATTTCTGGAGGTCCTCCGAGGCTTGTAGCAGAAGTGCAGTAAGTTTTTCACCTAAGTTAAAAAACAAAATCTTTTTATAATCTGCATTTTTGTTAGAGAAGTACACATGTATTCCATGCCAAATCACCGGGGATTTTCCTCGACCATTTTTTATTTGGTGGAAAATTTTTTGTATTTTTATACTAAATGAAAGTAACTTCTATCATTTTTTTTTAATTTTTATCTCTACCCATACTTAAGTTATGGATTTTTTCAAAAAAATGCAGTAAAAACTTCAAATGTCTGTAACTTTAAGAAGAAAAAAGATATTGTAAAAAATAAAATCTTTTTTTTTTATATTTTTTATTGTACTTTTCAAAGAAAATATCAAAAAAAATTTTAATGGACAATATGACTATTTTTCGCTTTTTCATAGAGAAAGCTTTGTGATGGTGAAAAAAAAATTTTTCGAGATTTTGATGGAAATAGGTGGTTGGCGCTCGTTCGCACATAATTGTAAGATAGTAGTTAGTCGCACATGTATAATATTGATATGGTTGATTCGCGTTTGATACTCGTTGTATATTAGTCAGTAAGCTCATAATCGTAAATTTACCGTCGGTTTGAGACTCGCGCGAAACGTTGGCGGACCGCGACAGGTGTCAATACTCGCGCGACTCACCCGACTCGTGCTGCCCGCCCACGGGTGGCAGGCCCCATTATTGGGACAATAGTACTCGTTCGCGCCGTACTTCCAGGAGCGCGAGCCGAGAGAGTTCCGGAGCACGCGGTTATTCCCGTAAGAATCGCCGACAAGTTAAGACGGAGTATCAGCCACAGTCGAGTGCTCGAAGAATTCGTTAGAACGGCGTTTGCCTGCTTGCCCGTTTTGTGTTGCTTGCTGCTCGCTTGCTTGCTTGCCCGCTACCTTGTCTGCCTGCACGCCTCCCGCTTGCTATCACGAAGGATTCGCCACCCGAGAGGACAGACGAGAACGGCCGAGAGACCATCCCAGGAGGGCGTCGGGCTGCAATACGGTGAGTCGCTTCGCTTGATTTATCCCGTTTTTCTTGCATTTTATTTCGCTTGCATTCGTGAGGGGATTGCCCCTTTGGTCCTTCGAACCACCCTAATACAGGCCAATCGCGAATCCGGGGACCAATTGATACCCCCCCCCGAGCAATAGGTTTAGAATGTTCTAAAATATCAAAAAATCGTATTAGTAAAAAATGTCTGGAAGAATGTATGTATGTATGTGTGTGTGTGTGTGTGTGTGTGTGTGTGTGTGTGTGTGTGTGTGTGTGTGTGTATGTGCGGATTTTTTGTACACGCATCTACTTCTATAATTTTTTAGATACCGGGTTGAAATTTT
>NW_020224489.1:0-6042 GCF_003070985.1 Temnothorax curvispinosus
GCAGAATTCTTTAGTTTTAATAAGAATCCAGTCGATGATATAGTAACTCATATTGCAAAATTTGAAGGTTTGATTCTACGTATGCAGCAACTGAATGTGAAGCCAGACGAGTCATCGCTCATGGTCAAATTGCTGGACTCGCTCCGGGATGATTACGAGAGCCTTCGACAGGCGTGGTGGGCGAGGCCTGAAGATCAACAAACAGTCGCTAACTTGGTGGGATTGCTGACGTCTGATGAAAAACGTTGACAACAACGAACTAAAAAACAGGACAAGTTGGTAGCACTAATGGCGAGTAAAGCCAAAATCCGAGGAAAGAGCGGCCGTGGCAGTATTAGCAGCAATAAAAGTAACCATTCGAAGAAACCAGCCGAATCCACAGGTGAAAGTAACGAGTGGCATTCACTTGGACACCGTTCAAATGGACACGGTGCTAAAGGACACAGAGATATTGGACACGACACTTTGCGCACGGTTCAATCGGACACGGTGCTTTTGGACACAGGAATTATTGGCCAAATGTCTTTTGCACACAGAAAGTAAATTATTAAAAAATTCGCTCTGTTCAGTTGCGCACGGAAATATGCGCACCAGTCTTTTGCACACGAAAAGATGCCCACCGTTCATTTGGACGCGTAAAATATGCGCACCGTTCGTTTGCGCACGAAAAGATGCGCACCGTTTGTTTGCCCACGAAAAGACGCGCACCGTTCGTTTGCACACTGAAAGATGCACACCGTTCGTTTGTACACGGAAAGATGCGCACCGTTCGTTTGCACACGGAAAGATGCGCACCGCTTATTTGTACACGAAAATATGCCCACCGTGCATTTGGACACGCAAAATTTGCGCACCGTTCATTTGCACACGGAAAAGATGCACACGAGAAGAAATGCACCGTGCATTTGCACACCGAAAGAAGGACACCGTACATTTGCACACGGAAAAGATGCACACGAAAAAAAGCGCACCGTGCATTTGCACACCAAAAGAAGAACACTGTGCATTTCTCGCGCACGAATGTCGCGAAAGAGATAAGTTGTATAAAATATTGAATAATTTCATTTCTTGGAGTTATTCAACGTCAGGAAGTTTATGGCTGCATTCCGATATTCACTGTCAGTACTGCAAATGGTAAATCTAAAGAATAGTGGCCTCCTCACCGATTTCGTTCAACTTGGGCTTAATCGACGCGTTTTTGCACGAAACGACCGAATCTGGCAGAAAAAAGTGTCGCTCTGCTCTGCGAAGCGAGATATTAACGGTTAAAGGTGACAGGAATCAGGTTATGATTCCTGTCATACCGACGAGATGCAGCGACTACAACCATGCCCTGCGGCCACACGCGCATGCTCAGTGGTCGCACGCGCATGTAAAACTGCGCCAATTTTAAATGAATCAATCGTGCAGAATAACCAAGCATCTCGATTCAAGCAGTTAGGTCTCACGCTGGGAGTTTCATTAGTTTAATTATGCGTGGGAAGCACAGACACACACACACACACACACACACACACACACACACGGGGGGGGGTGCAAGGGGGCCTTTGGCCCCCCTTCCCCGCACCCACCCCGTCGGTAGGCAGCGTGGACCTCGCTTTACAACATAAAGTACAACATAAAGTAAGAGAAAAGCCTTCCTGTTCACGTGCGCACACGCATGTAAGCCCCCTTGCACCCCTCCATGCATGTGCTTTATAATTTCGCTTTACAACTTAGCATGTACTTTATATTGTAAAGCGAGTTCCACGCTTGGCGGTACGGTACGAAAGCTCTTGGGGAGTCTGATGGTCGCGGTGGCCCACGTGCGTTTTGATACAGCAGCTGAATTTTTTTATCTATGTCGATCAGGCTATTTTGTTGCCCGCTTCCAGCCGTTCTTGACAATTCGGTAATAATTAAGCTAACTTCTCCTTCGTTATCTTCATCGCTACTGTATATATGATCAAGCGTTTCGTTCTCCGCTGTTGCGCCACCCGCCACGTTTTCCCCCCTGGATGCTGAGTTAAGCGGTGAAATTTCGATATTGTTAAATTTTTCGATATTACTCGATATATTTATTCTTTGCAATAACTGATCTATTTTATTCTCGAGTGCCTCGACGCGTGCTAATCTTGTGTCAACGTGGTCTAGTCTCGCGGTCAGCGTCCCGAACGTCGCTTCTAGTGGTTGCCAATGAGGATTTTCGTTAAAAATCGGAGTCGCTCCACGCGAACCTCTTCCTCTTCCCACTGGTGTACCCCCCCCCCCCCGAATTTTAGGGATAGTACCGATGGCTCGCTGTGTCAAAACGGCCATGTCCGAGCTTCGAGCGGTAGGCGAGCCCCCCCAACCCCTCGCCCTCGACGGTTTGCGATTGGATGGGCCCCGTCGGCAAGTCCCCACTTCACGTGTTCCCCCCCGAAGGAAACGTTTCGTTGAGCGACAATTGCTGGCTCTGGTCGTCTGACGGTTTTTTACTATTCATCTCTATTAACTTTGTTCCGGCTCTAGTCGTTCGTTTAGGTGGCGAAATAAACATGGACGTCATGCTTGAGCTACGCTTAGTCTTGCTAGGGCCTTATTGGAATTCAATTAAAGTAATTTATTTGACCGCGATGACTTAATATTTTTTTTGTTTATAATCGGGCCAAGATTTACAATATTCAATCAAATAAATAAGCCAAATAAGCGGATAGATGGTGCGCACAAAATTACGAATAATAAATACAAGTATACACATGAATATAATAAATATAAATATAATTGTTCGAATGACAATTAAATAAACACTCAGTCAATTGATTGACTTAAATAGCATACAAGCGACAAGCAAAATAAATTAATACTGCTGCAGAAGAAATTTGAAAGTGCTGTAAAGCGTTATTCATGCGCATTATTCAAGCATTAAGCGAAAGAGATTCGAACATGACGAGGCAGCTGTGTTGTCGAAATTGCCATCAAAAGTCTCTCAATGTTTATGTTTTCTGATTCGGTCGCTCGCGCGAATTCCACGTATTATTATTCCTTTTTATTACAATCCGAATAACTTCTCGTCATGCTCGGCTTTACAGACTAATAATTTCATAATAAATTAACATAATAAATTAACATAGTTGACAGTATTCATTCACAACAAGATATGAACCAATTGATGTAATAATTTGTCGACGAATGGGAACGGATTCTCACTCATTGACAACAAGATCTTAATTAATCCTTCTAGGATTTAATAATTATCTAGATCAACTCAACTCAGTTTACAGATTAATAATTACGATAACTGACACGGACCAAAGCAAGACCTTTGTCCAGCAGAATTTACTCGATGATCTCAATGATCTCAATAATCTCAATAAGCTGCAAAATCAGAAGACCTAAATTAAGCGACTGCAGTTTATTTCATATTTCCCAATAATCTCAATAAGTTACAAAATCAGAAGACCTAAATTAAGTGACTGCAATTAGTTTATAACCTGTCATGAACGGGACATTTACATCGTTCGGATGAGACTAACATATATGATCAGTAAATAATTTTACAGTTTATAATCTTTCATGAACGGGACCTTTACATCGTTCAGACAAAATTATAGTATTGACATATTACTATTATTACCGGGTAGCTCGGTTCCAGACGACCTAAACCCCTCGGTATTTCTCAAATTATTATTAATAAATAATTTTACAAATCCTCATCCGTCAACCACAACTCACTTTCACTTGGTACATAAATAATCAATACATAGTTATAGAAGTTCTACAAGAAAACATTAGAAGCGATCGTCGAGGAAAGTATGAGGTATTTCCTGTTTATTTACACTTGACTTTACGGCCGGCCTTGAGCCCGGAATGCGGATGCCGGCAGGCACGCTCGGACTCAACACCCCGCCGTTCACAATAAAATTATACGAAATAATTATTTTAATTAGCGATTTCGTTTCCCAACTGCCCCACGTTGGGCGCCAATTGAGACAGGATTTTTATTCGACAAACCCTTTCACCCGACGCGGCTTGGGTCAGAGCTGTCGGGGCTTGAAGTATAATTAATTGATATGTTGGGCGCCAGTTAATTTTCCCGAAATTAACAAAGTTCTAAATTTTATCATAAAACGGTTCGATTGGGTGACCCAGGAAACAGGAGATACCAAGGAATATTGCAAAAGTCAAAAGAAAATCAGAGAGATAAGCAAGCAATATATAAGTGTATTGACTTGATTGGACTTACATTATACAGGTTAAGCTTCTGTTGCCGCAGAACGGCCACACGGTCTTTTCACCCTGATTATACGCCGTCGATATTACGTTGACAAATATTCGTCGAGGATGCTCGAAACAACTTCGTTTAATATTGCGCAGACAATCTCTGAATACTCGTAGTATAATGCTTACTGGCAGACAGCTGATCGCGGTTTTGGACTAATCACGCCGAAGACCGACGGACGAGTCCTCGAGATCTCGCGCCCGCTCGCGGTCGTTCCGCTACCACGCACCCTCGATCCTAATCGTTGCGGCTCGATATGTTCCGTCACATGCAGCCACGCTATTGGCTCTCCATCTCGGCGGTTTACAAGGCCGGCGCTCGCGCGGCGCGGGTAGCAAACATGAGGTCGGTAAATGTGTATACAGTCGGTAGCCCTCATGGTGGAAGTAATAAGGTGTGTTCGTATTGCGGACACATTTTCGTCTGTTCTGCGCATCGTGACAAAAATCGTCCATTTTGAACTCATACTAAAGGTGGAAGCACATAAAATTGCAGGAGCCATGAGCAGAAAGCAGAAGCCATATGCGCATGCGCTATGGTATCCGTAAAGCTCTAACAGATACCATAGCGCATGCGCATATGGCTTCTGCATTCTGCTTATGTCTCCTGCAATTTTATGTGCTTCCACCTTAACAGGGAGCTTTCCAACAAGTGACACAAGCCGACACAAACGTCGTTCTATCTTTCTTTTTTGGCAATGAGTAACAAAGACAAAACGATACCTGTGTCGACTTGTGTCGCTTGCTGAAAAGCTCCCACAGATTCTTGTGTCGGTGTGTTTCCGTGAGTTAGTACACAGTCAAAAGTGCAAAATTCGTAAATAATGCCGTCGTGTTCAATAAAAAATTGTAAAAACAACACGCGAAACGCAAAAAACCGAAACATTACTTTCTTGGGATTTCCGAGGAAGACGGAAATGATAGAAAAGTGGAAAGTTTTCTACAAAAAGAACATTAACCCTACTTCTGGTAAGTGTACAATATTATTGTATGAATTTTGTTTATGAATTTAAAAAATACTTGTGTAATTAATATGAATAAAAACGTGCTACATGCTTTGTAAAAATGTATAAGATATTTATTAATTTGCATATGTAAAATATATAAAAATTATGTAACGTTTTTTGCAGCTCGAGTTTGTTCAGAACATTTTCTACCTGGTCAATTCGAAGATAAGACATGGCTTAAAAATTTAGTAGAAGACTCGGGAAGAGTCTCAAAAACTACTTCCTGATGCGGTTCCAATGGCATCGATAGTAGATCATAGTGTCAACACAGAATTGAGTAAAATATCGAGTAAGTATTGACAATATTTCAGGTCCTTACATATTATCCATAATCCTTGCTATAAACGTGTTTGTATTCCAAATCAATATTTTCCAATTTATTTGTGCAGAGTCCAATACAATTTCTGAAATATTCATAACTTTACATGTTACTAAATGTAACCTAAATTCTAAGTACACATTTGTGAATTAAAAATCATTTATAACATAAGTACTGAATTGTAATATGAATGATACGATTTTTAGGAACAGATGATACACAGAGAAATGTGACAGGCACTGATCATGGCACAAATTGAGATCAGCCTTGCGAGTCGAATTTCGTACAGCTAGTTGCTGTCGCAAGCAACGATGAAAATTTGGCTTTATCACATTCTATGACAGTAAGAACATCGACTTGTACATTGTAATATGATGTGATTTACATTACAATTAATTAAAATAATAATATTTAATAAATAATATTTTCACAAACTGTAATGGTATGTCATTTTATATTAATTAATTTTACAAT
>NW_020224490.1:0-2575 GCF_003070985.1 Temnothorax curvispinosus
CTCTTCTGTTCAAACATCGCTTTCATATTACTTCTTTCCTCCAAATACCTTCCTCTTCCTACCTTTCCTTTTCTCCATTTCATGTATGTACATCCTCTTCACTTCTCTTTTCTTCCTAGTGCAGTTTCTGTCCCACCAGTCCTTAGAACCAATCTTCCTCTTTCTAATTATTATTTCCTTCCTTATCATAGACTCTTGAATTATCTTCTTAAGTTTGTTCCACTTCTCTTCAATTGACAATTCCTGATAATCATCCTCCCAGATAGCCTCCTCAGTTTTCTCTTTATAGCATTCAATAGCTTCCTTATCCCAGCATATTTTCCATCTTGCCTCTTCATTCCTATCTTCCTCTTCTTCTCTCTGTACCTTTTGATTCTTACCTAACGCCCTATCTCTTACATCTAACATCGCGACTAAAGGCATGTGATCTGAGTCCACCCTCGCATCTATTTTAAATTCCCTAATTCTATCATGCATTTCTTCGCAAACAATCATATAATCTATTACGGAGCTACCCCTAGCACCTATAAATGTATATTCACCTTCCCAATCACCTTTTGTTGTACCATTCTATCTGACGACAATAACAAAAATACTGCAGTTTATATATATAAAATGACACCCAGGCGGGGTAGGGACAACATGTAGGAACAATAATTGTGTAAATAGAACTAAGATTCAACGCCTAGAAAAAAAGATTCTTTAATGAAGTTTTATTAAGCAAAAGCACATTTAGGTTGATAGAATAAGCAGTAATGCGTGTAGCGGGAGATGGCGCAGCAATCGAACAAGGACAGATGCCTTTCGTTAGACAAGGACAGATAGATATACATATAACATAAAAAACAGGATTAGAAATGTTGACATTACCGACGTCGAGGAAGTTTGGCCTTCACTATAGGATCCCTTTAGATCCTCTTAAGAGTCGGCAGGAGACCCAGGCAAACTCAGGTACACTCAGGTGCACTTTATTCCGTTTTTATGCACGTTAAACTGCACTTTATTCCGTATTTTATTTATATTATAAATTTTTAAGAGCAAAAATGCAAAATCGGGCTCTGTAGCTGACTGCATTATTATATAAAGAGTATATATATTAAAAAATTCACGAATCTATGTAATTTATAATCCTGTTTTCTATGTTATATATATAACATAGAAAACAGGATTAGAAATGTTGACATTACCGACGTCGAGGCAGTTTGGCCTTCACTATAGGATCCCTTTAGATCCTAAGGGTCGGCAGGAGACCCAGGCAAACTCAGGTACATTCAGGTGCATTTTATGCACGTTAAACTGCACTTTATTCCGTATTTTATTTATTATAAATTTTTAAGAGCAAAAATGCAAAATCGGGCTCTGTAGCTGGCTACAGAGGATCCTAGAGAGGTAATATGAATTTTCTCATACGTGAAAGGCCAAGCGGGCCTAATAAATTACCCCAAACTTGTACCGCGTGTATAATGTTTCTATTTGTTGTTAGACAACTTTTTAATAGATAATTTTGTTTGTTTTTTAATAGGGAAGACGACGAATTACGGATCCCTTAAGGGGATCCTAAAGCGAAGGCCGAACTTCCTCGATGTCGATAATGTCAACATTTATAATCCTGTTTTCTCTATATCTATTCTTGTTTAACTATAGTAATCTGTCTTTGTTCGATCGCTGCGCCATCTCTCGCTACACGCAATACTGCTTATCCTATCAACCTGCATGTGTTTTTGCACAAAATAGTAGCGAAGGCTCAAACTTTTTTGTTACGTTATTAATTTTAGTTTTTCATGTACGGTATTTTTTGTTTACATTATACGAATGGCGCGTGTATCTTATTTTGTACATACAAACTGTACAACTCCTGTATTAAGCGTTTACGGTAGGTGACAGCTCAAAAATAATGTATTTTTTTAATTTTTTTTTATTTTTGTCTTGAAATCAACACTCGCGCGATGTGTTTTCGTGCATATTTCAATTGTGTATAAACTTTTTTAACTTCTGTGCAGTCTACTCAAAGTTGGAGCTCTCCCTGCAATTGTCGGTAATTTGGGTCAGTTTAGGATCCCCTTAAGGTTGTATGACCCGTAAGATCTCTGCCAAAAGTTTAAGAAACGTAACATAAATGCTAATTAACATATTTAAGAAGATATTCTTTACTGGAAAGTAATATTTATATTAATATTTTATTAAAATAACGGTTGCCTGTGTTTTTAAGAGCTATAGAAACATTTTTATGCATATTTTCTCGTATGCAAACTTTCACTTTTAATGATTTTTAGAAAGACTGTACCTGACTTGCAACTGACACAAACGAAAATCTGAAAGTGTGAAAATCTTTAAAAAGTAACAAAACATAGTAATTACTGTTTAAAAATACTAATGAAATTATATTACGTTATTTATTTACGTCATTTATTAATAAATTAAATACAATAGCTCTCATAAAAAAGTATTTTGATCGCGACAACGTCGCATTTTCTGTAAGTTGGTAGCATTGATCTCACTCGACATCAGCTGCGTGAACGCGAAGTGACCTCTATGAAGTTGGCCGGACAACTTCAACGTATCGAACTTTCATTAA
>NW_020224491.1:0-3610 GCF_003070985.1 Temnothorax curvispinosus
TACATATATACATATATATATATATATATATATATATATATATATAATGTATATATATATATATCCCTTCGCCCGCATAGGTGGGTCGTTTTCGTCTGGGCGAAAATCAAATGTAGTTGTAACTTTTGAAAACGGGTAGAGAGGGCGCCACTGCGCATCCGTAAAAAAAGTTATGATAAACGAGGTTGGCGGCGAACACTTAAGCACTTCATTTCAAAATAATTGCATGCAATATTTTTTTTATAAAAGATACGTTTTTCCCTTCAATTTTTTTTTATTCATTTCGATATCTTTATTTGTCTTAAAGTTATGATTTTTTGAGTAAAAGATGATTTTACAAGTTGTAGTTGTAGTTGCTCCATTTTTTTAATACAAATTATGTGAAAAAATTTAAATTGTTTATAATTTTATGATTGATACTTCAAATTGAAGGTTTGAATTACCTCCAGGAATTTTTTCAAATTTTTTGTAACACTTTAACACTTAAAAAAAACGTCAGGACGAAAACGACCCACCCATGCGGCGTAAAGGTGCCAAAAATACCTATGTGGACGAAGGGATATATATCATATATCATATATATATATATATATATGATCTATCTGAATTACAAAAAAGGATATTATATAAAACATAAAATATTGCACTTCGAGTATTGCAATTATGTGCTGAAATAATACACAAGGTAATACTATCTCACAGGATTGATCAAATGTTTCAAAATTAAATATTTAGAAGCTTATTGTTAAATAAATTTTTTCTTACTGAAAAAATATATACGTGTTATAAAAAAATTGATGTTTTATTGATTTTACCTCCTTCTTGTAATATAAAAAGCTATAAAATTTTTGAAACACTCGATTAATTTTGTGATTAATTATACCATACAAAGTAATAAAAAATATTTATTGTATACTATATATTATATATGTAGAGACAGTTGAAAAATATACTTTTCTCTAAAATACGTGGCATAATAGTTTTGTTAGTTTAATGACGAAATGTACGTTTGCGTTTGGGTACATTTGAAATACCAAATAATAAAAAAATTTGTTTATTTATTACAAATTTTAACACACGCGACATACAAAATCGCTTCAGCTTTGCATGAATGTAGATTATAACTCCAAAGATGGTTCATATCACATTATAAATAATCCGATAAATTGCATGTGGACAAGGTGAACAAAATTTATCACAGTGACTGTAAAAAGCTAATCGTCTTTTCATGCCAAAAGTTGTTTGTGACCAGAGAGTCGATTTATAAATATTCATTCATATGTCAGTATCATCATTTGGTTTACGCGGAATTTCTATGATAATTCAGACAATTGTTTATTTCGGTATAAATGAATATGCTGTATATGGTATACATATACATGTAAGGGTTATAAAACGCTGGCTAATGACATTCACTCGTTGCATTAAATTAATATTGCAGATTTCAGATATATTAAAAAAAGATAAAGCGAGGTAGAGAAGACAATTCCAGTTGATGTATCTCAACGTAATTCAAATATATTACAGATGTCTAAATTGACCTTGTAAAGATTAATTTGAAATTAAATATTCAACATCAAGCATATATCTGTTGCTTGTACGTTATTTAATTTATACTCATCGCATATTAAAGGATTTGGATAGACAGCATTAGCATAAATGTATAAAAATTTTCTGACCTTAGTTCCTGTTGTATAAAAACAGTCTTACGTATTTAAGGCACTTTTTAATGTTGTTTCTACATCGCAACAAATATCATCATCATTAAATTTATATAAATATCAACGAGCTACAACGATAATAGTTAAACTCCGGCGAATCATAGGTATATTTGAAAGCATTTGTAATTGACGATGTAAGGAAAAAACAACGTTGCAAAATAGTTATATTTTATTTCGTAAATCAACGAAGAAGCTATCAGCGCAAATTGTTTCTTTCTGTTCTATCAAAATATTTTCTGTTGAAATCACACAAGTACCTGAGATTCTTATCTATGCCTGATTGCTACGCAATGTAATGTATGGATTCTTTGTTAATTATATTTTTTAAATTACATGATTATCAATTAATTGCTGTTATCAATGTTACATTTCAGAATCCTCTTCTAAAAAGGAGATGTGAAGTTTATTGTTGTCGCTTTTCCGCGATGCCGATTGGTTCTCTTGCTGCTGGAGATATCTCAAATCCGCTTGCGCCATCTTCTTTAGAATCGTATCTCGACAAATGACAAAGTTAGGTTTTATTTATTTTTTTAAATTGTTGTAACTTTAAACTTTTTAACTACAAACGAAACGAAAAACACTACAAACAACTACAAACGATTCTGAAGCACATAGAAAAAAAAACAGATTTGGGAAATCTTGATAATTAAGAAAGTGAACTCTTGGCGAATCGTTTAAACAATCGTAACTTTTAAACGATACAACTACAAACAAAAGTAAAATCACTACAAATAACTATAAACGATTCAGAATCATATGGAAAAAATAAAATTAAGAAATATTGCGATAATTAACGAAGTTCACTCTCGGCGAATAGTTCAAACGCAACTATTACTCAAACGGCAGAATTACAAACGAAAACAAAATCACTACAAACAACTACAAACGATTTTAAGTCACATAGAAATAGTGGATTTAAAAAAAAAAACTTGATAATTAATCAAGTTTATTATTAATAAATTGTTTAAACAATCATAATTTTTAAATAATACAATTATAAACGAAAGCAAAATTACTACAAATAACTACAAGTCATTGTAAATTACACAAAAAAAAAAAACCAGATTTGAGAAAGAAGAACCGGTAAATAAGGCCAAACTTTGCACACACATCCTGATGGAACCTAAACTAATCTTTAAAAATCCTTTTTTAGATCCTAAGAAATAGGAAAATAACAATCATTTATCCGAGAAATGGTGGAAATGTGAAAATAGCGTATCTCAAAGTATTAGAATTTATTATTGGTTTATACATAGAAACCAACAATCTGCTCTATACGAATTATAAAAGATTAACTTTTTTTTAAGTTGAATATGAACCAATACTGTTTTATTTATGACATTTATGAGTAGCTAACGTATTCTGGAATGGCCCTTAGTGTAGCCACGCATAAAAGAAACTCACGATATGTGACGTATTACTTCCATGGTAACATGTGTGAACACTGGTTACTTGCTTCTAATAATTAACTGTTATCGATTTTATTATTATTATTATTAATTTATTGATTGTTTTAAAAGGATTAAATAAATATTAAATCTCAAATCAATAAAGAAATTATAAACTAAAAAAATATTTTTTGTAATATCAAAAAAATAAAAAATACTTTTAAAGCGGACAGTTGGTTTTTATGTAAACCAATATTAAAGTCTAATATCTTAATGCACCATTTTCGCAACTTTTCCACCATTTCGGATAAATGATAATATATGTTCGTATTTCTTAAGATTTAAAGAAGAATTTTTATAGATTAGATTTTATAGATTTTATAGATTATCCATTGCGATGCAAAATTTGACCTTGTTTATCAGTTCTTTTTGATAATTAACAAAGTTTACTCTTGGCGAATTGTTTAAACACAATTATTATTCAAACGGTACAATTTTAAA
>NW_020224492.1:0-1963 GCF_003070985.1 Temnothorax curvispinosus
AAAGATATAGAGTAAATAAAATAAAAACATTTTTTATAAGTTTCAGTTATCAAGCTCATCAGAAATAAAAAACCAGCTTAAAAGTGCACTTGGATCAAACGTAAACAATGATCTTGAAGCTTGCTTGACTGAAAATGATATGACTAGAGGTAAGTTATAACGACACACATCATTGCCAACTTTCTATTTTCATTTCTTCTTTTGATCAGTTCTAAATTAATTCTGTTTTAACTGATTTAATTGGGCATTTGTCTTACTTACAATTTTTTAATATTTTAATTGAGTTAACTTTTTTGTAAAAACAATTTTTGGCTGTAAAAGCGTTTTCCTGTACGTTGATCTATTTTATTTTATTTTATAGATGATGCCTACAACGAAGAAGACATAATAAATAACTTACATGTGAAACCTGAAAATGCAGAGAGAACAAGAAAAAATGGCTGCTGGATTGCGTGTATCTTCAAGAAACTAAATTTAGTAAGTGTTTACAAATATGTTACATATTTTATACATAATGTCCAATAATGCAATAATAACCTGTCACAATAAATAATAAAACTTCTAATTATTAAAGATTTAGTAATTTAATAATGCAATAATTATTAATAAAAAAACGTATCTGTACTTAACAACCATACACAAAGTGATATTATTATATGTTCTTAATAAAAATATATTGTGCTGTTTAATTCATAATTAATATATTTTAAATTGTATAATTTTTTAAATGCACGAAATAATTATAAGTTATATTCTACTATTTCCTACTATTTATAATTTTTCTTTAATAATATTAGATGGAAGGAACAAACATTAATGAAGCTCAAGTTTATGCAAAATTAAATGAAAAAATGAATGATGGTCCTGAACTAGCCATAGCACACAAAATTGCGCATAAATGCATAAAAAAAGGTAAATTATATCTTATTATATTATAATTATTACAAATATATAAGTAGTACGACACTACAGTTACTAAGAAATAAAGTATTACAAAAATATGTATTATGTACACTTTTTCCATGTGCAGTATGCAAGTTTTGAAACAATACATTTGCTATTAGAATAAATAATCTCATAGAATATGTTATATATATATTTCAGTATTATTTAATTATATTTTTTTAATTTTTATAAATATAGCGAACAGTATTACTCAAGAATGTGAGAAAGGTTGGTCTCTGAACGTGTGCATCGCAAAAGCTATACATAAATTAGAGCAACATAATGAACATGACTTAGACCCAGATACAGAAGACGAAGCAGTAACAGAAGCAGTAACAGAACAAGCTGAATAAATACAAATAAATGTAAAAATTGAATATCACTCGTATAATTATTAATACACATTTATAATACACACACAATATAATTTACCTTAAATAAATAGATATATATACGCTCTTGTATGTACTTTTTCCACTCTTATTTTTTTGATTTAATAAATATGCTGCAAATATGAGAATTGTATTTTAATTTGTTAAAACTTATTTATAAGTATATAAAATAAACACATTTATAAAAACAATTTTAAACCTCTCATTATAATAATTTAATAATAAAGAATTTGTTTATTTTGTAATATTTTTATCATTAAAAACTACTTTTAGCGCATATTAATAATATCTCTCCTTTACTAATCTCCTTTCCATTAAAACTACGAGAACAGTTTTGTTATCTTTAATCGATGGTGTTATTAGAATTATGGTACAGTTTGTATTACAGCATTATAGTTTTTTCTATAACATATTAAAAAAACATTGTATTATTTGTATATTTATAATCTTGTAGCATAGTTTTAATAAAATACTTTTTTGCATTTAATATACTGACATATTATTATTCTAATATATAACTAAAAAGAGTGTTTGGTCTTAAAACATTATAATATTTTACAATTTAATAATGCCAGAATGCTTTACATAAATAAAGCGTCTATTTATTAAAATCACGATTTAGTTTC
>NW_020224493.1:0-2023 GCF_003070985.1 Temnothorax curvispinosus
GCCGTTTGGTGCTGCCCTCGGCCCGCTTGCTCTCGGTCGGTATGCGATCATCTCTCACCCGTAGACGTTGACCTTGACCATCTTCTTCGCCCTTCTTCAATACCTGGCACATCGACTTTACGGCTCATCAGGTATGGGCATTTTTTGTTTTCCGAGGTTTGTTATGGCAACCCCTCGTGGAAACTTGCCTCAAGAATGCTCGCACGGTATCGATTTCTGCTCCCTTTGACACACGTACGCCTCAGTCTCCTTTTCCGCTGAGTTTGAGCTTCTAAGTCTTCTTGCGCCGGAATTTCAGCTTCCTCGTCGACTCGTGCGGTAGGCTCGTCCGCCTCTCCTTTTTCTCCTCTCTCCCCCAAGCTATCGACGTTCTCTGGATCGAAGAAAGGAATCGTTACAGTCTTCTGTCGGCTGTTTTCGTTTGGATCGGAACCTCGGGGAAGCGTAGCGAGCTGATCTATGTCCCTCTTGTGAAAGAGGCCAGTCTCCACTTCCTTGACGATGTAATTTCTCTTTCCGCGTTTCTTCTCGACAGTTCCGACTATCCATTTTAGACCCGCCGCTCTATAATTCCTCAATCTCACTCTAGCACCGGGTGTCAGAGAACGGATCGTTGGCAGACTTGAAGGTTCGTTACTCACCTCTTCTGCATCTTTTCCGGACGGTCTCATTTGGTCTAGAACCGTACGTAACTTCCGTCCGAACATCCCTCCATTTCTACTGCAACTGAATTTAATTTCAGCCGAATTTTGTATTTCAATTCGGTCGAGTGAACGTTGTTGTTTTGTAACGTATACACCGTTACCTCGTCGGAATTGGAGCCTGGGTCAACTCGATGAGTCGCTGCGGGTTTTTTAGTCTGTTTATTTACCTTTTTCTTGGTCAAACAAGCATTTTCGGTATGCCCCGTTTTTTTTGCAAAAGTTACAAGTAGTATCCTTGTAAAAACATTTATCTGAAACGTGATTACCCTTTCCGCAGTGAAAACAAGGCTTTTGATCCTTATCCTCACCCCTTGCCGATTTTTTCTTTAATTTGTTCTGATTTTTCGAATCCATTTTTTTTACGATCGAAGAGTCACTTTTTTAAAGCATTTTTTGGAGAATCTCGGTTCCCTCGATGCTGCCGCCGATCTCGATAGCCCGCTCCAATGTTAGGCCGATTTTGTTGTCCTTCGTGAGAGTTTCTTCGTGTCTTCGACAAAGGTATCGCTGCAGTTCTTCATCTCGAATCCCCGCAACGAATCGGTCTCGTAACATCATGTCCGTCGGAAGTTTTTCGTTCGCGCCACCGAATTTACAGTCTTGCGCGAGTTTTCTTAGCTCACGCTCAAATTCGCGGTTCACCAGCGGAACGATTCACCTTGCCGCTGGTCTTGTTTCTGAAAACGCACTTGAGCTAACAATTCGTTTACCGGCTTGCAAAAATGGGCGTTACACTTTTCTATTATTAGTTCGTACGTCACTGAACTCGACGAATCCGGCGCGATAAGATTTTTTATTGTCCCATATGTACGCGCGTCTAGTAAGTAAAGTGCACCGTTTTCCGCTGTCTGTAGTTATTTTATTAGCTTCAGTGAAGAACTCAAATCTTTCTATGTAACTAGTCCAATTCTCTTTACTCGCGTCGAATTCAGATAATTTTCCAATGGTAGCCATGTTCTGAAAATTTTCTGTCTGAACATGTCCGGCGAGATTTTGTCGACTGGAAAGTCCCGAAAATTTACCTACTGAATTTTTTTCGATCGATTTTTTGTCTTCACTATCACTTTTGCTTTTCGTGGAGAAAGCTGCTAAGCGTTTTTTCTGCTCACTCTCGTCGTCCGAGAGCGACATACGTGCTCGTTAACGGAGCACCGGCGAGCACGTGGCGTATTTTTAACCGGATTTATTCGCACGTTTCACAGAAGTTAATCATTGAATTTAGTTCACTCGAATCCTCGTCGCCACTGTTGTATTTGTAGGTTGAGGCTTTGGTGTAATAATCACTCCCGGTTTAACCTTACTAAACTTTATTAACCAAT
>NW_020224494.1:0-3147 GCF_003070985.1 Temnothorax curvispinosus
TTATTTTTTTATGTATTTTATATATTTTATATTCTATTGCTTTTTTATAGAGGAAGCTTTGTTTTCATAAACCTCGTATATGGACCTTTGATCGCAACGTAATATTAGTCGTTTATGTCTTCTAAACTAAAAAAATAGCTGCTATATTTTCCAAACTTTTTTTGTTTATAACTTTTTAATCAAAAGCGACCCCCGACTAAAATCACTTGCATGTTACTCGGGAGGGGGTCCTTGACAATATATATCAAATTCAAGGTCATCGGAAGTGGGTCCCCTAAACGGGATATTTACCTTTGTTACTCATTGCCAAAAAAAAAAAAAAGATAGAACGACGTTTGTGTCGACTTGTGTCGCTTGCTGGAAAACTCCCTTTATATAGAGTATCATTAAAAAAAGGTTGTTTTGAATTTTGCAAGGATCAGTGAAAGGGTTACCAATTGGGTTGTTGAAAATGTGGCGGCTGTGAGCGCCCCGAGAGACGGCGGTTCAACCGCCACACCGCGCGCGCCTACGGAACGGCAACCCGTTCCACGCGTCCCGCCAGGCAGGAGCGCCAGCGGCACGGCCGCGCGCGCTAAAGCACGTGTTCCCAGGATGACACCGGGATAACAACAAGCTCACACCGCTAGGCGGCTGAGCTTTCTCGCATTTAATATTTTGCCAGGACGGAATATAAGGCCGCACCAGGAAGGGATCCCCAGCATTTTCACGGCTCGTACGCTCTCTTTAAAAGGAGGTATCGAGAGTGAGATACTTTTTGGTAACAACCACGCTGCGAAAGCACGTCAGGACCAAGCCACCAACGTCACGCCCGTCGCTGCCGCCTGTCAACCCAGCGCAGCCCCAGGAATGCCTGACGAAAACGTGGAGGCTGATACGACTCGATTCGCCACCGTGGCCGCTCACCCGTCCGCCGAGGGAACATCTTACCACGTGGGATATCCGCCTGCGCCGCCGCATCGCCGCGGTACATCGTACCGCCATTATCGTCGCCGCTGCCCGCATCACCGAGGGACCTCCACTCGCAGGGCACGCAGACCGTGCCACCGTCACAAGTGCACCGAGGTCTTCAGGTGTAGCCTACTATCAGCGACGCCGAGGCACAAACGGATAGTGAGTGGGAAACGCCCACCATCGAGAGAGGAACACAGGCGTGTATCTCGAGACCAGCGGATACTCAGGCTACACAGACTGAGGACGAGGACCTCAACCCTAGCGAGTCCTGTACGCCGCCCGGAACACCGCCGGCCTGGAAGCGCCTGAATCAGTGGGGACAACAGCCACTCCACCGGACGAAGACACAGCCCTTCATTACGTGGGCTGAGCGACCACCGCAGTAGACCCGTGCAATCGGACCTTTTCAGGGCCACATAGATACACAACACCGACGGTCCTTTTCACGTGACAAAGGGCCACGTCCAATCACTGTACATAAAACGTGCATATAAGCTGTACATACGTTATTCTAAGAATATATACTGTGTCTACCAGACTTTCACTTCTCATCATTTACGGTACCTCACCACTGCGTATCCTACCGTCCTAAAGCGAGCGAACGATAGCGGGCGGAACAAAAATAGCCACAACGCTACAAAAAAAAATTATATATATTTTTTTATGTAAACGTGTATTAATAATACCAAAATACAAAAATACAAAAAAAAATTTTTTTGTGTAAACCTGTAAATTATTATTAATAATTTTATTGACGTAAAAATTCAAGTTTTGTCACGTGATCATGAAACGCCACGCGATTGGCGTACGGGTTCGTGACGTCACGATGTTATATGGGCTGTGTTTCGATATTCACTGTAAGTACTGACGATATGACGTCATTGAGTAGAACTGCAGGAGCGTTTCTATATTACTGCTGTTATTTTCAGGCTGGAATAACGGAACGACGACCACAGTACTGCCAGTACTGCCAGTGAATGTCGAAACGCACCCGTATAAGAAAGAAATATAACCTATCTTAACCTATCTTAGACACGACGTGACACGACGATAGGAGCACCTATTCTAAATATATGTATAAAAAAAAATCTTGTACTTAAACAATAATGTTCACAAGTCATGTCTATAAAATAAATAACAGTTTTCAGATTTATAAAAATATCGAAATTATTTATTATTATATTAATTATATTAATTTAGTAGTAGTAGTAGTAATCTTTTCGGGCTTTTTCCGCATCTTCGTAATTAACAATTACTGTATATTTCTCGTTGTTGCCTTCCAGGTCCACAAGGACCAAACCTATGTGAACCTGGCACCCGACTTCCGAAAAATTAATTTTTTTACAGAAAACGTTAGCATTTTGTTTGTAGTTGTTTGTAGTAACAAAAATTTCGTTTGTAGTTTAATACATTAAAAATGAAAGAAATTAAAAAAATTACTCGCACTCCACTTTGAGATATCTCAAATCCGTTTGCGCCATCTTCTTTAGAATCATTTGTAGTTGTTTGTAGTGCTTTTCTTTTTGTTTATAGTTGCACCATTCAATAGTTATTATATTTTTGCAATAAACAAAAAGAGTAACTTTACCAATTTTGGAGATATCTCAAATCCGCTTGCGCCATCTTCTTCAGAATCATTTGTAGTTGTTTGTAGTGCTTTCTTTTTTTTATTTGTATTTGCACCGTTCTATATATATCTAGTTATGATATTTTTGCAATATACCAGAAGTGTAACTTTGCCAATTTTGGAAATATTTTAAAACTAATTGCGCGACTCGATGTAAAATTGTTTGTAGTTGTTTGTAATAATTTTCGTTTCGTTTCGTTTAAAATATCTCCAAAATTGTTTCTCAAAATTATCTCTTTTTGTTTATTGCAAAAATATAATAACTTTTGAACAGTGCAACTATAAACAAAAAGAAAAGCACTACAAACAACTACAAACGTTTCTGAAAAAGATGGCACAAGCGGATTTGAGATATCTCCAAAATTGGCAAAGTTACACTTTTTGTTTATTGCAAAAATATAATAACTTTTGAATGGTACAACTATAAACAAAAAGAAAAGCACTATAAACACCTACAAATAATTCTGAAAAAGATGGCGCAAACAGATTTGAGATATCTTTAAAGTTGGCAAAGTTACACTTTTTGTTTATTGCAAAAATATAATAACTTTTGAATGGTGCAACTA
>NW_020224494.1:3157-8828 GCF_003070985.1 Temnothorax curvispinosus
TTATTGCAAAAATATAATAACTTTTGAATGGTGCAACTATATAAACAGAAAGAAAAGCACTACAAATGATTCTGAAGATGATGGCGCAAGCTGATTTGAGATATCTCCAAAATTGGCAAAGTTACTCTTTTTGTTTATTGCAAAAATATAATAACTTTTGAATGGTGCAACTATATAAACAAAAAGAAAAGCACTACAAATAATTTTGAAGAAGATGGCGCAAGCTGATTTGAGATATCTCCAAAATTGGCAAAGTTACTCTTTTTATTTATTGCAAAAATATAATAACTTTTAACAGTGCAACTACAAACGAAAAGAAAAGCACTACAAACAATTACAAACGATTCCGAAGAAGATGGCGCAAGCGGATTTGAGATATCTCCAAAATTGGTAAAGTTACTCTTTTTGTTTATTGCAAAAATATAATAACTTTTGAATGGTGCAACTATAAACAAAAAGAAAAGCACTACAAATAATTCTGAAGAAGATGGCGCAAGCTGATTTGAGATATCTCCAAAATTGACAAAGTTACTTTTTTTGTTTATTGCAAAAATATAATAACTTTTGAATAGTGCAACTACAAACGAAAAAAAAGCACTACAAACAACTACAAACAATTTTGAAGAAGATGGCGCAAACGGATTTGAGTTATCTCAAAGTGGGGTGCGAGTAATTTTTTAAATGTTTATAATTTTTAATGTATTAAACTACAAACAAAATTTTTGTTACTACAAACAACTACAAACCAAATGCTAACGTTTTCCGTAAAAAAATTAATTTTTTGAAAGTCGGTTGCAAGGTTCACATAGGTAAGGACCAATTTTTTCAAAGGTGCCGCCATAGCCGCCATGTTCTTACTGCGAATGCCTCACCTCGCGAGCCGCAGTAATGAAAGTAGGGAGTGACGACAAAATCTATGACGTCACATGAACACGAAAACGCTTTGACAGCTTACTGCCGCGTATATTGGAACGGATTTACAGTGCTGCCAGTACTGCGAGTGAATAGCGAAACGCACCCATGATGGTCACGCTACGAAGACTGGATACGATGTGTTTATAGAATTACAGCTCTTCGAAACGACTAAAATTATTAATAAATTTGATCATTGAGCCGAATTTCGATGGAGTAATGTGTGAAAAAGGCTTCGTGAAACTAAATAGTAATAATTTGCCGCAAATTGACATGTTTACGATGCTAGAGTTTCTTAGAGATGACAATCGTTTCAAAGCTTCAGAAATACGTTGTGCCAAAGCTTCATTATAAATAAAATAATTACCACAGTTGAGAATTTAATTGACTATACTGGCAATGATTATAATCGTTACGACGATTATTCATTTCGTTACCACGATTATAATCATTGTCAGTATAGTCAATTAAATTCTCAATTGTGTATGACTGGCGAAGTTAAAGTTACTTATTCGGTTAAAATAATTACATTTTAATGTGTAACTGCTCATTAACAAATAACATTACTACGAGATTTTTATAACAATAAATTATTTAAAGAAACTGTCGTGTGAGCTACGAAGATGCAGCTATAGGTTATGTCCAACTAACGACGTGAAAGAGATCTATATGCATTGTGAAACGTCGAGTATGGACCTTTGCACAATGTCAGGCAACAGGCAATAAGAACAGGAAATAACCAAAAATACGTTAATTACAACCTAAAAAACTCGAATGCTATGATTGATTGGCAACAGGCAAGCACAGAATTTTCAACGTGACGAAAACTCTGTCTATTGCCTGTGTAACTGTTTATTCTGCCCTTTTACATGATTTCTGATTTCTATTCCCTGTTCCTATTGCCTGTTGCCTGGCATTGTGCAAGGGCCTTATGTCCTGAACATAAGGTTCGGAGCATGGTCTTCACAGCAAAAGAAGTTCGATTTGCTGTTTTTGAGGTTGTCTCTCCGAACGGCATTAAACCACTTTTGACGAAGTTTCACGTCTTGTGGCACTGTCGCGAACACTTTATTTGGTGTACTTTTGATTGTACTACCAGAGAGAGGGACGAAACACGTCCTATACGTTTTAATTATTGTCATTTCTATTAAAAGATCAAAATCTCAATAGATATCGTACACGGCATATAACATTGTGACGTCACAGGCCGCTCGGGTAACTTCGGGCGTGATCGGCGCGTCATCGGCTAAATTCTGATTTCATCAGAATGAAATAAGTGCAAGAAAAAATGCAAATGATAAAGAAAAAGAAATTTGCACATGTAACTTAATAATTTACAAATAAATGAGCGAAAGAAAGGGGAAGGTTACCGCACATTTCGTAGAAAAATTAATCATTAAAGCATAAATTGCTTGATTTTTCGTCTGCTAGACTGTCATGGTCGTGAACGACGTGAACAGCAGCACGCATTATACACGCGGCGACCAATCAGAGCAATCCCCTTCATTCCCACTACTTCAAACGCTAGTGCGCTGTTTCCAAAACCCCCGCGTCCCACTACTCCCTCCGATGAAGCCATCGAACCTCCTTAAAGAATGTATAAGTTATTTGATGGATAGAATGTTATTTAAGGAAGGTATTGAATTTGGCGAGGATCGGTGAAGGAGTTACCGATTTCTGCTTAAAGAGTTACATGTATAAGTTATGCATGTAATTTTATATAGAGTATCATTAAAAGAGAAGGTTTTGGTATTGAATTTGGCGATAATCGGTAAAAGGGTTCTTTCTTTATAAAATTTTGAATTTTTTGAGAAATGTTTGTGGTTGCTCTAACTTCCGTCAATTTTGAGATACTTGGCTACTTATAATTCTATTATATTCTTCAGTCTTTTCTACCTCTATTTCATATATAATTCTTTAATATTTTGTTGATTAAACCCAGATTTATACACGATTAAAGGTCCATATGCGAAATCCATATATGGACCATGTAGCTCCCAAAGTCAACATCGATTTGACATTGCGTTGATTGTAAAACCCCATTTGTGCTACTAAGCTAACCCTCTATCAATTCATGCAAAAATTAAAATTAAAAAAAAAGTAGGGTAGGTATAATCCAACAATAGACCATGTAAATTTTAGGGACTTATTTCTCTCAGTTATTAAGTTGGAGATCTGTGTTTTTGCATACAGTTCATGAATTTAGTTGGCTACATACTGTATAAGATGACTTATAAGTTATTTTTAAAATTTAGTTACAATTTTAATTTTTTTAAAACAGTGTCAAATGATTAATTCATTGTGTACATACAGGGGTGTGTCACAATGAACCTAGCAATTTTTAATAAATAAACCACATGTTTTATACAGTGAATTGTTAACGTTATTTTAGTTTTATTGTGTTTTAAAATGTTTATTTACGGAAGAGATAATTATAAGACAATAGTATGACTTTGAATTAAAGCTAACTTAATTTGTATATAGGTATGTTAAGTTTTTATTTTTTAAAGCTTACAATCAAAATTATTATTTTTAATCAGACTTTTTCTCACTTATGTTAAATTATTATTTATTGTAGCAACTGGTCAGTTAATAAAGCTTATAACACAGATAACTGTAGTAAAAAACAAAATGGCTCATTGTAGACCATATAACATTTTTTATGAAAATCTCCAAAAAATATGGTAAAATAATGCAATAGAAAGAAGTTGCTTACAGAATTATAAAGCCAAATATATACAATAAAAGCCAAAATTATAAAATAATGAAAAAAATGATAGATATAACAACAAAAACGTAAAAAATATGTAAAATTGACGAAAGAACTTAGTTTGTCACTCAAAATAAATTATAAAATGTGGCCTCAAATGGCCGTCCTTTGAGCGATTTGCCGGCCGATTGAGGAGCCGAAGAGGGGTTCAAATACGAGTCGTTGCATGACAACAAGCACAATTTAGCAACATTACATTTATGAAATATCGCAATGGTTTATAGTGTACTACTGGTTCATTGTTGGACTACCTAACCCTATGCAAATTAGAAACTTGCAAATTGCTTCTTCATTACAGATCGCTACCATTGCTCCTATTTTATTTCGCTCATAAAGCTTCCTCTATGAGGGAGTCAAACTAATAAATACTAATAATTATGCATCGTATAAAATTCAAGGGTAATTATGCAGTATAGGGGACCACACTCCGATGACCTTGACCTTAACATATGTTGTCAAGGTCACCCTTCTGAGTGATCTTCAAAAGGTTTTAGCCCTCGGTCATTTTTTGTTAAAAAGTTATTAACAAAAAAGTTTAAGCGCGCGCGCGCGCGTATGTGTGTGTGTGTGTGTGTATGGTAATTTTTAATTTGAAGATTAAATTACAGCATATGTCCAATGTCTAAACACTTTATGCTGTATTAGGCAGTAAGTGTCAACAACAGTAAGAAAAGGTAATCAAGGACAACTTATGCTTAGTGAAGAATGTAATATGAAAGCATATAATCTATATACGGTGTCAGAAAATTACATTTTATTCATTAAATTTTTGACGTAGAACTACGTCTTTCTCCGCGGTAGGGAGAGGGGGGTATCCACGGATACAACGATGCAACGAAAACATGTCACACTTTGAACGTTTATATCCTCGAAACTAATAATCGTAGACTAATAAATGACATCTCATTTTAAAGCTTAAGAAGTCCCATTTATGATAAAACAAGACCGAACTTTCTATTTATAACCAATTTTCTTGAAATGGAATTATTATAAGAACCTGTCTGTCTGTATGTCTGTCTGTCTGTCTGACTGTAAACTACTCATTCGTTAACAGGCCGAATTTTAAAGAATTGTGTATGAAATAAGGGTAGAATTTTCCGGGAATGACGATGGTGGGGTTAATTTTTCGATACTAATTTTTTTTAAACCGGTTGTGTAGTTTTTTGTTATATTTTCGAAAATAATAATCGTAGAGTAATAAATAAGTTGTCATTTGATAGCTTATATAGTCTCATTTTCTCTCTAAAGTCTATAAAGTCTCCAAAAGGAGTTACCAATTGTTTTCTTGCAACGTTTTCCGTGAACTACTCATTTGTTAATAAACCGAATTTTCAAGAATTATGAAACAGAAGTAGAATTTTCTGGGAATGGCAGTGGTGGGTTTAATTTTTTAATACCGATTTTTTTAAATCGGTTGCGTAGTTTTCGATGTCAATGTGTTTTTTATGTTCTAAAACGTCGAAATATCGCATTAAAAAAAAAAAAATGCAAAATTGCTATTATTAAAGGAATTACCGATTTCTGTTTAAAAAAACAGCCAAACTTACCAAAATTTCTATAACTCAAAAATTGATTAACTAAATTTTAAAGAATTATATATGAAATAAGGGTAGAAAAAAACTAAAGAATATAATGGAATTAATAAAAATTGTTTTATTTACTTTACCATTGTTTCAAAAAAAAAATTCATCGAAAACTAAAAAAATAAACGGGCACAGTAACAACTGTGCCGCGAACAACACGTAGAACTACGTCAACTGTCACTATTTCGTGTTAAAGTATTCAGCAAAGGAAAGTAGATGTAGGGCTACGTTAACTGTCTTTCGTTAAATAATAGTGACAGTTGACGTAGCCCTACGTCTACTTTCCTTCGCTGAATATGTTAACATGAAATAGTGACAGTTGACGTAGCCCTACGTCTACTTTCCTTCGCTGAATATTTTAATTCGGTATAGTTAAACGGCCTGACTGGCAAGTTTTATTAAGCAT
>NW_020224495.1:0-272 GCF_003070985.1 Temnothorax curvispinosus
GTAATTTACAACAATATGATTTTATTGATACATTGAATTTAGGAAATAGTAAATTTTATTGTGCTATCTAATGTATAATTGATCCAAATAAGTAATAATGTCGAGGAAAATTAATATAATGAACAAGATGATGCAAAATTAATTACAAATATTTATATTTATTTAAATTGTGAATAAATAAGTTATAAACGGATAAAATAATCGCTTTTTAAAGAACAAGATAATCTTTTACTTATTACGCTTGATACAAAATAAAATATAATATTCAGTTA
>NW_020224495.1:372-5885 GCF_003070985.1 Temnothorax curvispinosus
CTCGACATTGGGGCAAACTTGACACTAGACTTTTGGGTAATTTAAATTTATCGTAGAAACTTGCCTTTGCTACTGCGTAAATGCGTCTTTATGTGCTAGTATTATCAACGGGATTTCATGACATTCTTAGTTGTGGTGTAATTTTTAGCGCGACATAAGCGTTTTTGATGGTGAAAAGTAATTTTTCTCATCTCTCGAAAATTTATACTCTTTCATCGAGCTTTACTCTTGCAAACCTATATGTAAGTGATTTTCATGGGAAATTTGATGCTCTACATGAATCCGATAATCGTTTTTGGATATTTTCAAAATTGTCGTGTTTTTGAAGTGACAAAAGTGAAAAACGACGTCTGGGGCAAAGTCAACACCACGCCCCGTTTTGTCGGCTTCCATGAACGAACGATGCTTGTCGTGCAGCCGTATGGCTTATGACAAATGTATGCGCACGTCCGATCGCGAGTTTATCTGCGTTAATTGTTTTTCAGACATTCAGTTTGGATGAAGATAATTGAAAGTTCAACAATTTTTGTCGTCGTTATTCTAAATGATTGTTGTAGCTACTTTATTCCGAACTTTGTACTTTTTAAATACACAATATACAATGTATTTTCATTTTCAGACGGTAAAATATAAGTTCCAGATCGAATTGTGTCGATCGGACAAAGTGTTGAGTTTGCCCCGGCGGGGTGTCGAGTTTACCCCGGCATTTTTAAATTCAAAAATTTGTCTTTGCGTCACTTTTCCTTTCCTGGCGGCAAAACAAAGCGACGTACGGCAAAACTTTCTGAATCAATTTTTTACCTGAAGGAACACTCTTTAAATATATACCATTGAATTTGCCTAAAAATTGTAATAAAATATTTCAAATTGCCTTTGAAAAAATAGTGTCGAGTTAGCCCCGGTCTCCCCTACTCAAAACATTTGACTAACCGTACTATATTTATTTGTATATTTTCAATCGTATTACAATTATATTATTCGTTTTATTTTCCAATCGTATATTATTCATGAAAATATATTACCGTTACGATATACAAATGGTATACGGTTTGTTGAATCTTTGTTAAAATTAAATACTTGTTGATTAAATATTTATTTTCAAAAAATAAACCATTGTATTTATATGTCGAAACGTGGCAGTTTTGATTGAGAAATAGTTTTTTGATTCAGCAGCTTCTTCTTTCTCGGTATCTGAGGAAATACGCGCGCACGAAAAATCCAAAGTGTTCAAGGGTTGATATGAATATTATAAATATAATAACCTACCGCTTACGGCAAGAATTTAAGCCGGAGCCTTTGTTTCTTTCTGTGTTTTTTACAATATTTCCATGTTAGTTTTACAATTTTGTCTCTATATGTCTGTCTTTCTTGGGTATCACTGATAATTTTACTACATTTTTTGGCTCGCTTTGAAGCCACCGAATCGATACAAACTTTTCTACTCGAGGCATAATTCTTATGTAAATAAATATTCTTTGTTCTATATTTTGAGATGTCATTTAAAATAAATGAATGATGCGCGGCATACATTTGCGACAAATTCAAAGCTGTTTCGCGAGTCTGAAGTTACTGCGAATATTTCATATCATATATATGTATAGCTGAACTGTGGTGTACGCTCGTTGTACTTGAAATGCAATAGATATATATATAATATATATAGTTCAAGTTTGGCAAAAGTGTCTGTATTTGAAATATAATTGATTGCAAATATTGAAATATATATTAGATAATGATATGTCGCGTACGAATCTCTAATCTCTAATTTCTATGTTATTCCTGTTAATGCTCTTACGACACCTTGCGTTTATGTAAATTTTGATAATTTAACATATGTTGTTTTACCGATTGATAAAAAAGAAGTTGAATAAAATTATTCGTTATTGAAAACTGATACTTTCGTATAAAAACTTGTCGAATACATATATGTGTAAATGAATCGAGAGTTAACGGTGAAAAATGCGGGATATTTGTCGCGACTTGAAATACGCGCAAATGTATTGCAAATTTAACGCTACGGTTTTCCAAATTGAAGAATGCTTTGTCACGCACAATAATTGATATTTCTTTTTACAGACTTGCCGCAGGAACGTTACCGGAGTAACGTCGTAACGCGCGCGGATCGAGTGACGCTCGCGTTGAGACAGTGCTTTTGTGTCGAACGCTTTTGTGGACACCCGCGCGAGTGTTGCGATTGCGCGAAATATGTGCGACGCCGATGATCCACCGAGCCCACCGGAGGAGGGTCGTATAATTAGGTACTTTCCGCGGCGGGGTCGGCGGCCGTCGCCGCCGTTTATTCCAAACGTGGACGCGATAGACGAATATTCCGAAACGGCGCAGGAACGCTATCAGCGTCACCGAGTGCAGCGTCAGCAGCAGCAGCAGCAGCCGACACCGCAACGACGATTGCCGATCATAACGCAACAGGTGATTGTTTCAGCAAGTATTTGTCCGCCACCTGATCGTTCGCGACACTTACGTATTCGAAGGGCCCTTGAGCTCTTACGAATACACGGAATACTGCCGTCTCTTCCCGGAACGCGGGAACCGCCGGTAAGCGGTCGCGTAAGCGTGCCGTCCGAAAACGTGATCGTCATATCCGACTCCTCGCGATCGCTTCCGCCCGAAAACGTCAACGTCACCGACGAACCGATTACGTTTGTCCTATCCGACGACTCCTCCTCTCGAGCGCGCCCGTCCGAAAACGTCCGCGACGTCACCGACGACGTAGTCGTCATATCCGACTCCTCCTCCTCTCGAGCGCACCCGTCCGAAAACGTCCGCGACGTCACCGACGACTCCGAGGTTGACCGTTGGTCGATTATTAGCATGTGGGACGACGAGGAAGAACCGGTTAGGAATAGGGATGCGCAAACTTCGCGATTCAGCAGCGATGACGAGGACGACGACGACGACGACGACCCCCGTCACCCATTATTAAGACGGCTCAATCCCACCGTCTTTAACGTCAACGACCGAAGGAGTTGCGATAGAACCAGCGATATAGATTCGTTGATCGTGGTTAGCAAGACGCTAGAGCCATTTAAATGCAACGTAATCTGTAAAATACACATAAAGCCAAAATCTATAATGGTAGTGAAAAACACGAAATTAACGAGATACATCGCGAAAAGGGACCAATTTCGTCCGCCCGTACGCGAACCAGCGTTCGCCGTCCGCTACGGCGATGAAGTGGACAAGCGCGGCCAGTTCTACGAATTCGAACTGGGAAAAATAGACTTCCTGTCCGTGTACGCGTTGTTCCAGCTAGACCGGGAAAATGAATTCTTTCACGGTGTTCCGCGAACAACGACCCGCGACGAGGACGGGCAATTGCGGCGTGCCGCGACCGCATTTATGCAGCGCATCGTCGTACAAGCGGCACGAGAACTTCCGACTTGGACGGAAACGGCGCGAGCGGGTATAAAATACGTCGCGAACGAAGTAGATCGGACGTACAACGTCATGTACGTAAATTTTCGCATGTTCGCTACACTGTTGAGCGAACGATTGCGAATATGCCACGACTTGACCAACACTTGCGGCATGTCGTACGATTCTACGTGTACGAGCATGGCATGCGCCTCCCGAAGGATATCGCGCAACGGATGCTGGATCGCATGGTCCATGTTGACCATCCGCACGTCGACATCGTGCAGATTCACCGAGCCGACGTTTACCGATCGACCGAACCTGATACCGCGTTACTGGTAAAACTGTCCGGCACCGGGCGCAACGATTCTATCGTTGGTCTTACCGCGAACGGCATTAAACTGTCGTACAAATCGACGCACAAACATTGCGTCGGTTTTACCGCCGATTACGGCTATTTCGACGCTAGCGTCGCCCCGGAACGAGGGATTACCCCGATCACGTACATGCAGGCGTACTGCTCGGCGGCCAAAATGGCACGCCCGATGAATTCCGGGTTTACGGCGGCGTACGCGATCTGCCGCGGATTCGCCCACGGCGGGAAAACCTTCTCCATGATCGAAAAACAATATCGGCAGTGCGTGACGGACTTTCTCGCGTACGTCGATAATTACGTCATAGATGCTCCGGCGCTGAGAATAGAAGAGGTTTTGAATTTCGATAGTCTCAGAATTAATGACACCCTGTCGGACAACTTAAAATATCGCGGCGTGTTCAACTTACACCGCCCGTGCATAACGACGCGCGCGATGTTCCGGCTAAACCTTATTTACAAAATGCACAATTGGGGAAGACATACCCGAAAGTGCGTCGGACGATCTCTCCGATACATGGGAGAAATCGCCCGGTTGGAAAACCCGGAATACGCGACAGCTGTATGGACACCGTCCGCAACGACGAGCCGCGCGGTACGGGCAGATTTCCGCAGCATGTACTTCGCGCACGGAATGAATCTCGTGTACAACTATCAGGTCACGGGAAACATGTTCCTAAACGGACGCGAAAACACCTCCGTCGATAGAGGTATGGTACAATTGCGTCCGTTGGACGACCCGACGGACGATTTCATTTATCCCTTGTACACGAGCGCGATAAGATCTTGCTTCACGAATGTAATGCGACACGCGCTAAACGTGACGCGTGAAATAGAAACGATTGAGGGGGTGCCGAACGAGGACGAGACAACGCGAGCGATGAGATACATCGTCGCGCTGTACGCGTCGTGGGCGTACTCTCAATTTGTGGGCAATGACGCGTTAACGAACGACGATAGGAACGTGCTGATAAATTATTACTTTGAACATTACGAAAGGGCCTTCAAATTAAGAACATTTTTGACGGAATACGAATCCCACCCGTTGCTAAATGTTCGCGCTATAATCCACAATGTGTATCCGGCAACGAGAATCGCGCAGGCCATCGTAGATCCCAATACATCATTCGCGCGCGTCGCGCGAATGACGGTACGAATAGACGACGATTTTAGATTTCTGGAATTACTGACAACTTTTATAGCGAACCACGTGGACGTATTTCCGATGAACGTCATACAATGGCCCGGGGAATACTACGCGTGGTGCGTTATAAAAAAAGACAGACAAACGATAACGGTACGAGATGTCAGGACACGACTACGAATGATACGCCGCGAAAAAAGACGCGGTCGCGAACCTCACGACGACTACTACGACGACGACGACGACGACGACGACGACGACGACGACGATCAACCGCCATTAACGACTTCAGCTAACGCTGCAACTAGCGGTAGTCGTCAACGTCCTCCCGCTGCTGCGGCACCACTGTCGCCACAGCCGCAATTACCGTTATCACTGCCATTAACGACTTCTGCTAACGCTGCAACTAGCGGTAGTCGTCAACGTCCTTCCGCTGCTGCGGCACCACCGTCATTACAGCCGCACTTGCCGTTATCACCGCCATTAACGACTTCTGCTAACGCTGCAACTAGCGGTAGTCGTCAACGGTCTCCCGCTGCTGCGGCACCACCGTCGCCACAGCCGCAATTGCCAATATCACAGCCATTAACGACGACGACGACGACGACGATAATAGAAATT
>NW_020224496.1:0-8381 GCF_003070985.1 Temnothorax curvispinosus
TGCAAACACGCGATTTACTAAAATTAAGCTAAATTTTTTTTATTTTAATAAATTTTTTTCTCAGTGATATATTGTACAGATTGCATCTATACAAACAAGAAAATATTTTAAAAAATTTAACTTACACACCACTATAGTTTTTACTCCTCCATATGTGTATACATACATATATATATATATATATATATATATATATATATATATATATATGTTATCCGTTTTGATAATTTTCCAACAAGATAATGATGACTGGGATAGTTTGCATGATGTCGACATTTTTTTTTTAATTATATGTATTTATATAATCCCAGCCATCATTATCTTGCTAGAAAATTATCAAAGCAGATTAATACTAAAAAGAATAGATAAAGTTTCAAGTATATTTTAGTAATAAATAATGGTCAATTGAATAAGTATTTGATTGTAATATAATGTTAAAATTGTGATTTATATATTAGAAAAAAGATCTGAAATTTAACTCTCTCTCTCTCTCTCTCTCTCTCTCTCTCTTTCTCTCTCTCTCTCTTTCTCTCTCTCTCTCTCTTCCTCCCTTTCTTCTTCTTCTTTCTTTCTTATTTATCTTCTTTGACTTTGAATAAACTTAAGAGCCTCCACACAAGACTCTTGTATAGTAACGTAGCATAACGTAAAGTGAGTCAACGCACAAGAAACTTATCGGTTACAGCGTTATACATTTCTTGTGCGTTGATCTACATTACGTTACGTTACCACACGTTACGTTACCACACGAAAGTCTTGTGGGTTGATTCACGTTACGTTATGCTACACTACCATACTCTCTTTCTCTTCCTTTCCTTTCTCTCTTCCTTTCCCTCTTTCTCTCTTTCTAAAATATGTACAAATATTCTATATTCTTCTTTACAAAATACACACTAAAGAAACAAAAATTATTACAACGTTTATACACTGAAAAGAAAAATGTTCTAGATTTTAGTAAATATTAGTTTGCATACAACTGTGACTCTATTTACTAAAATGAAGAAAATTTTCCTTTTTATTAGTATAAGTGTATTCACTGAGAAAAAAATATACTAATAAAAAGAAAAATTTTCTTTTTTTTAATAAATGGAATCACAATTGTATATATAAACTAATATTTATTAAAATAATATAATATTTTTATAATATATACCTTTCTCTTTATTGTTCCTTTTCTTCTCTTTCTTTCTTCTTTTTCTATCTCTATATCTTTCTCTCCTTCTTCTATCTCTATAATATTTTTATAGTCTTTTCACTTTCTATTCAACGAAATTCTCTTCTTATTCTTTCTCTCTTCCTTATTTTCTTTAACTTTTGTACCTTAACCACAACATACAAAACACATAAATTTTTTAAAAGTACTAGACATCACAGATGCGCGCTTCGCGCGCGCTATTTAGCTCTAATATTACACACAACTGTCAAAATATGCTATGACAGCCGATCACGAAGTTAGCGCAGCAACAGAATCAATCAGCATCGCGGAAAAGAGCCAACAAAGCAATTCGAGACTTTCGAGAAGACTTCGAGAGATGCGAGTATCGATTTAACATGCCTTTTTTTAGAAAAGATATAAAAAGTGACATAAGTTAACTAATATATAAATTTAAATATTTTTAGGTGAATCTATTTATAATTTATCTATATATCTATATATCTATATATCTATATATCTATATATTTATCTAAATATATACATCTATATATATATTTAATTTATACACATTATTTAAAAAAAATTAATTACTACATTCTTCATTTTTTTAAAGAAGGCAAAATTAAAGAAATAAAGAATATAGAGAAGAAAGTAAAAGAGAATGGAAAGTTTGTTTAAAGAAAAAGTAAGGAAACGACAGAAAGTTAAGATAAAAGATGGTAAAAAGATGGAAAAATTTAGGTATAGAAGAGAGAAAGAAAGAAAAAAGAGAGAGAACGATAAAGAGAAAGGTATATATTATAAAAAAAAATATATATATATATATATATATATATATATAATCTCACTAACCTCGCGTACTAACCCCACAAGATACGAGCCGTCATCATTCACAGCACCAGCAGCATCGCGAAACTTGCCGCGCAAACTCGACAGCTACAGCTAATCAGATACGCGGAAAAACGGTAACAATTCACGCGATATATTCGACTCCAAACAAGCACTTCTCGCATCTCCATGACTTTTCTTATATAGGATAGCGATCATATGCATACTGTTACTAGCCTATTCACACCGAGTGAAAGCAGAACCTTATTACTTGACGTAGAACGACCAATCAGAATCATGCAGTTAAAAGAATACATAGTTGTCACGTTAATCATCTTTATTCCCATTGTAATATCATTCCCAGACGTACAAGACAGTTACACTGATTTTCACACTATACACTTTATACATTTTATTGCTAAGCATCGAGATTGATCCGAGATTGATCATCGACGAACGATGAGCCGTCGGAATAGAATTTGCATGAGAAAGGACCAATAGGGTTCGAGATGGACGGTTTTACGTTTATTTCTTTAACATTAACCGATTTGACAGCAAAACAGTCATGTCGAGTCGAGACGACAATGGGGAGCGACCCAGTCGATTTTATTAAGATTAGCACTAGTTTCGTTAGATTTAACAGTATCGCACATTCTCGACACAGCGATGGCCAATAGGAACGATTCCTGGCATTTTGATTTATTTTTACATGTTTTCAGAGTAGTTTATGATTTTGCGAGGCCTTCAGCCAATGAGAGCGCGAGGCGCAACCTTTTGAGATAATCGCGACGAACCGACCAATAGGAAGCGAGCGTAGCTCAATGAAGCGAGACAATGTCGAAACGCGCGAATTTACGTTACATTATTATTATTTTTATGTTTCCCTGTCGAGATAATTGTGTTTAACCATATTTCAATGCATGTCATGTATTATTTTGTACTTACCGACGTTGTGACTACCGGTGAGCCAATCACGTCCATTGATTGGGCGAGACGATCCTAAGAGACGCGGGTACCTGAAAATAAAAGGGGAATTAATAGAATTTGATTCCGGTGAACGAAATACTTACCTGCAAAGTCCAGGAACGTCGAAATGACCGTACAAGGTCACTCGGAACCGTTCCGAGTGACTAGCCGCGAAGGTGCACTTTGTGCGCGTTGCGACGGCTGGCATTGGTTGCCGCATCGCCGAGGTCGAAGCGAGAGCCCTTGTCCGCCGTCCAATCCAACCGCAGTTTCTCTGATCCGAGAGAGCTGAGCCAATCACAGCGGCTCAGCTTCCAAGGGCGATGTGCCGTTTGAAATAGGATTGTGTCGTTCGCGACCGAGCGATGCGATTGGCCGAGAGAGAAGAGCGCGCGAGATCGAGTCTTTCGCGCCGAAATGGGAAGCAACGCGTCGGCGCGAGCATCAAAGTGGGGGAACTCTACCCGTTTCTCCCGGACAGTCTACCGTGGATTTCCGAGGCGTCAACACGTTGCGCGATAAAACTCGGTACAGTACGACTTATTCCGTAATCGCCTACGATAAGTGCGAGTATTCGGTGCGAATATCGAGGCGTTAACTCGTTACGACGGTTACGCATTAATTAATCGAGTCGAGGAGGCTTATCTCGTGATTGCCTGCCATATATGCTAACGTACATCCGTAGCGAACAAGTACGGACACGTTCTTGATTGCGAAACGACTTTTTAGTCGTAATTAGCTCTGTATCGTGGATATTCGAGTTTGTTATATCTCGTTGCCGGTGATAGCGCGAGTGAACGAGACCGCGACGACGGAGAAACTGTAAACTGTGGAATATTAAATTGTTATTTGTTTATAATAAACAAACGAGTCATTATTTGCGACCCCAGTGTAATCCCTACATCGATATCTGTGAATTACGCATCGCAGTAACAGGGCGTGGCCGACGGCCTTGAACACGTCCGCGACGTAAAAGACAGCAGCCATTAAGCTGAGAGGAAGGACGGGGCAACGCAGACGATTCGGGTTTCTGTATTTGAGCCTGAAAATACAGTGGCGACCGTAATTTCAGCCCAAGTAGTAAGTGGCTTATAAGTTAATGTTACATCATTCATCGGTGATCCGGTCACAGCGGGAGGGAGAGCAATAAGGTACCAAGACAGAATAAAGAATGAGTCAGAAAGCGTGATACTAAAAGAATGCAGAAGAGAAATGGATAAGTTAGAGTGGGAAAATACAAGCTGGAGCAAAAGAATGAAAGAACTATATGAAGCAGGAGGAACGAGCCGTTGGGAAAGAGAAGCTAAGGAAGACAAAGGAATAAACACAGTGGAAAAATGGATGGAAAAGTATGAAGAAAAGCAGCTGGAGGAAAGGAAAAACAAAATAGAGGAGTCAGTTTCGGCGAAAGAATACAAAAGGTGGAGGGGAGTAGGAAGAGCGAAATACTTGGGCCAAAAAAAAAAAGGAAAACGACTGAAGACTCTAGCTAGATTCAGATGTTGCAACGAATGGAGAAGAAATAAATACTGGGAAGACGACAGTAAAAGAGAGAATGCAGATTATGTGGAGAGGAAGAGGAAACCTGGAACCATATTCTGACGGAATGTACAGAAACCAAGGCAATGGGCATACCGGAAACAGCAATAATGTCAGAAGGAGGAGAAGGGGTAGAATGGATATTAAAAGTCACTAGAGTAAGGAGGGAGAAAGAACAGCAGTATTGTAAGGTCGCACAAAGGCCAGGTTTTGATTAAAATTTACGGGTATATGTAAAGGGTTGGGTACGTCCCTGTAAAACGCCATGTATTCCGAGAAGGGAAGCATTACCTTTAATAAAAAAATAAAAAAATTTGGCCAGCTATCCATTTCAATTTTATTTGAGCCCAAACGTTTTCAATTGGATTTAAATCCGGAGATTTTGCTGGCCATCAAATTTGTTGAATGTCCGGATTTACTTCGAACCACGCTTGCATCAATCTAGAAGTCTGAACGACACTATTGTTTTGCTATTTTTACAACCGAATACTGTTCTTCGGGATAGACGCGTCTAATGCCAGCTTTTAATACTTCTTGTAAGATTTCACCATATTCTTCGGGATCCATTCTTGGTGATATCTCTACGAGATCTAATAATCCATTGGCCGTCATGCTTCCCCAAAATTCTAATGCGATTCTCCCGCTATATTCTGATGAGAGAACGTATTTTGGATTTAAACATTTTTCTTTTGGTCGCCAGACACGATAACGTCCATCTTCTGTGGATGAGAAGACTTTTTCATCCATCCAAACAACAGCGTTTCATTCTTCTTGAGATGTATTCAAATGTTCTCTTGCAAACTGCATTCTTTGTCTTCGATGTTCCGGTTTTGGTTCTATTTTCTATGCTGCAGGACAAGAGTAAACCTTTGCAGCATTTAATCAGCGTCTAATTATTCTCACTAAAATATTTAAATTCTTGTTCTGTAATACAGTAGCAGCTGCACCGAATGGATTTACATCCATAACTCTACAATTTCTTCATTTTCTTCCGGTGTTGTTTTTTGAGGAGCTCTGTTTTTTTTACGATGATCTTGAAGATTATTTATTCCGCCTTCAGTCAATTTCAATCCAACAATTTAAATAAAATTCAATTTTAATTTAATAAGTTAAATAAAGTTAATTTTTATTCGACAGTCTAAGTCAAAATCAATTTTAATTTAGTATTTCAAGTCAAAACCAATTTCAATTAAATGGTCCAAGTTAAAGCTAATTTTTTAATTAAATAGTTTAAGTCAAAACTAAGTTCTATCTAATTGTAAGTTAAAATCAATTTTAATTCAAGTCAATTAAGCCAGTTTTAATTAAAGTCGAAGCCAATTTCAATTCAGGTCAAAGCTAATTTCAATTCAAGTTAAAGCCAATTTCAATCCAAGTCAAAGCCAATTTTAATTCAAATCAAAACCAATTTTAATTCAAGGGATGATGTCGCTGATCGGTAAATGAAATATCGAAAAAGCGGAAATGACTCAATAGTGTGAAACTTGAGTAGAAAAAGACCGGTTACGACATGTCCAATCCATGAAAACATTTATGCGATCCGATTTGAAATTAGAGACATTTAGTTATGATTCAAATTACGAGTATCAATTTTATCCGAAAGTAATAATTAGGAAAATGGATGCAATATGCAATCATTGTCAAGCAAAAAAGTTTAAAACTTAAGCACCTAAAATGTGTTATTCATGCGGAGAAGTTAAACTACCGTCTTCAAATCAACCACCCGACACACTCTTTATGTTTGTCCACAATAAGGATATTGAAACACAAATAAAGTCGTTTGAAGAAAAATGACTCCCGGGCGAAGCCCGGGAAGCCCGGGTAACCAGCTAGTCGCTATAAAGCTGAGTTTAATTAACCAAATCTTAAAGAATTGTATATGAAATAGGAGTAGAAAAAAAACTGAAGAATCTAATAGAATTATAAATCGCCCGATATCTCAAAAGCGGAAATTAGAGCTATCATAGATATTTCTCAAAAAATTCAAATTTTATAAAAAAAATGAATTTTTTTATCGATTCTCGCTCAATTAAATACCAACTTTTCTTTAATGATAGGGGAGACCGGGGCAAACTCAACACAATTTTTTCAAAGGCAATTTTTAACAATTAATTAAAATTTTTAAACAAATTCAATGGTACACATTTAAAGTGTTTCTTTAGGTACAAAATTGCTTAAAGAAGTTTTGCTGTATGTCGCATGCTTTTGCTCCCAGGAAAGGAAAAATGATGCGAAGACAAGTTTTCAAATTAAAAAATGCCGGGGCAAACACGACACTTTGCCTGATTGACACAATTCGATCTGAAACTCAATTTTTTGTCTAAAACTGAAAATACATTGTTTATCGTGTATTTGGAAAGTACAAAAATTCGGAATTAAGTAAAACAATTATTGGAAATAATGAAAGAAAAACTTGTTAAACTTTCAATTATTTTCATCTAAACTCATGTTTGAAAAACTAATTTATGCAAGTAAATTCGCGATCGAACGTGCACACACATTTGTCATGAGCCATATAGCTACATGACAAGCATCGTTTGTTATTGAGAGCTGATAAAACGGCGTGGTGTCGACTTTGCTCCGAACTTCGTTTTTTATTTTTTTTTCACTCCAAAAACATAAAAATTATTAAAATATGCAAAAACTATTATCGGATTTGTATACAGCATCTTTCCCATCAGAATCACTTACATATAGGTTCGCAAGAGTAAAGCTCGATGAAAGAAATTTTCGAGAGATCAGAAAAATTACTTTTCACCATTAAGGCTCCTGATTCTTGAAACGAGGACCCTAGATATCGCATGGGATATACGATATCGCATACGATACTAAATGGTATTCTTGAATGAGTGAAATGTATCGTATGAAAATATCGAACGATTGATATCGAGTGGGTGAATCGCGATAAAAATGAGGTTATTGGATGTGAGGTGAATTCAATTTGTAGTGGCAATGGATATGGCATATGAAAATGCTGTTCAGCTTTATATCGTTGAACAATTGGAAAATATTTATAATTTTAATGAAAGACCGCGTTTTCACATAAGGGAGGATCCATTTCAATTACCAGAACGACAGAAATATTTTTCGATTGAAAAAAGAAACAACATACAGGCTTATTAATATTGTAGAAGACAATTTTATAGAACCGTCACGGTCTTCAGTTTTGGACGTAACTATACAAGTATGTACAACACATGCAGAATATAAATTATATATTATAATAAAACTTTTTTCTAAGTTTTAGCTGCATTACGTTTTTATGCATCAGGCAGCTATCAGAATTGCATAGGAAGAAATATTCACATGGCTATTAGTCAACCTTTGATCAGCAGATGTGTTCGAAATGTGACTAATATTCTTAATTTACCAGAAATATTCAACAATTGGGTGTGCTTTCCTAACAACCTTCAGAAGCTCCAACAACTACGTAACAAGTAAGGATATATTGAGAAAAATTATACAGGATTATGTGCACACAATCATGCTCTATCACATTTTATATATATATATATATATATATATATTTTTTTTTTTACACCCGTTGAGCGTCTGTCGCACTCACGCGCGACGCGTACTCCGGCACTCACACGAGAAAGGAAGACTCGGGAAATGATCTTTAAGGAACTTTAATATGGCGGCTCGTAATACAGGAAGCTTGGGAGACACGTCCGATCGTGACGGAATCCCAGAGCGTATCTGACAAGCGTAATTATTAATAACAACGCCGTCGCTAAGGACGATTCGCAACTTCCGTGACAGGGACGACTCGTACGAGTGCACAGCTTCAGAGTACAGCACGGGTGTAACACTACTCCCCCTCTCTTCTAAGATTGTCGCCCTCGACAATCCGGAAGGGTAGTCTCTCGCAGTAGCTTCATTGTGAGCTCCA
>NW_020224497.1:0-2499 GCF_003070985.1 Temnothorax curvispinosus
CTCTTTCATCCTTTCACGTGTATAAAATTGAATTCGCTTTGTAAATATTATTATCAATATAATATTATAAGTAATATTTATAATGTTGCTACGTTAAATATTTGAGAAAGATGTAAAATATGAAATAGGGAATAGTGAGAGACAATCGGATCCACGAGCGGTAATTATAGCGCAATCAAAATTAGTCAATACATATTCAGGCGTTTCGACAGTTTCTTTGTGTCATCTTCAGCGTGTAAACAAAATTAATATACATGAAAATTACAAATGATATAAAATTAACGGTTAAAAGCGATAAAATGATATACTCGATTGGTCGACAAGCGCAGTCAAATCAATAAAATAATAAAAACCATACGAATGTTCAGTAGTCTGTCAGGCTGTGCAGACGGACACGGAAAGTTTACCGGACACTTATTTGAACGTTATTGATAGGTTACCAAAAATTTAGATTCCTCCGTTGGTAATATTTATCCCCACCGTTAACCCATGTTATACACACCGCTTTTATTATTTTAACCTTCCAATTTCCACCAACGCTTCACTGACTCACGGCACGTCAGAGTGACAGGTACATTTTAACACTGCGACTTTCTGTTCTGTAATGCTCCGTAAGTAACAAATTGGAATTGTAATCCTGTAGATTTTAATATTGATACATCACGTTATTTAATAATATATTGCAACTCGCTTTAGAAAGGACAATCGAATTTGAATCTCTCCTTTCTTCCTGGTCTTCCAACTTGGGAGTTAAGCGTCAAAGATGCGATCGATTCGGAGAAATTGCATACTGGCACGTCCACAGCCTGACAGACTACTGAACATTCGTATGGTTTTTATTATTTTATTGATTTGACTGCGCTTGTCGACCGACCGACTATATCATTTTATCGCTTTTGACCGTTAATTTTATATCGTTTGTAATTTTCATGTATATTAATTTTGTTTACACGCTGAAGATGACACAAAAAAAGTGTCAAAACGTCCGAATATGTTATTGATTAATTTTGATTGCGCAATAATTACCGCGCTGGCTCCGATTGCCTGTCACTATTCCCTATTTGATATATTCAGGAGAGCCTATCTTAGTTTATTAAAATATGAAAATAACTTTATAGTCTATATAGGCCTGTTCGTTTTAGCTGAACTTCTTGCACGGCTCATCTTTCCTCTTTTTCTTTTCACGTTGGAGAGGAAAAGAGAAAAGATAAACTGATGTTCAGCTAAAACGAACAGGGGCTCGGTTCTTGAATTTATTCGCAGGAGAAACGTATGCGAAAATTCTGCTCTTACAGAAATGTTGCAAATTGATTGGTTAAAAGCTATATGCGATAGTAAATCGACTTGCAACTTTTCTGTAAGAACAACATTTGCGCATACGTTTCTCTTGTGAATAAATTCGCGAAAGAATCGAGCCCCAGGTCTTACGTTTTACATTTCGTTTTATTTGGCGTATTTTATCGATGCTCTTCATTGTCTGCTACGGCTGTATAGATTATATTATTATATAAATGATGAGTAATTTACATAATCTATTTTAATATCACAGCCCCTCATGATTTCATGCACGGCTAATTCCAAATTCGATGCAAGGATCGAAGTTAACGCAAATTTCTCAGCTTTTGGAGCTTTATTACACACGTTGCATGCCTATACTTTTGTGAACGATAATCTTGTAAGAAATAGACTCAGCGAAGTAAAAAACGAGTGAGATTGCCTAATAACTTTCCCCGATTTACTTATCTCGCGAAAGTTTGCACATGTGCGGACGCTTGTGTTTAGTCTGAAAGAAACTTCTGAACTTTATTTGGGAAAGTTCGCGCGCGCGCGTATAAGAGAGAAATATGTACACAGAATGGTTGCAACCGCGTGAATGCCGTGTTGAAATTTTGATGAGGGCTTGGAGGTAAGGTGTTCCTGATGGGCGAAATGTCGGCCGAAACTTTTGTGCCATTTACCCTAAAAACGTCAGTGGGTTTCATCACCGCGCGGAGAACTTCCGGCCAGGAACTGTTTCCTTGGCAATGTGAATTTCTCATTGAAGGTCACTTAATACGAGCAAGGACGAAGTTCAAGGACATTCGTTGATTGACAAATAATAATCTCATAATCTGTTTTTGGATTCATTATTACTGGAAGTTAATGATTCTAAGACTTTTCGTATTCCACCATTTATCATTTTGCATAAATTAAACGAGCTGTTTACTTGTACAGTGATAATAGAGATCATGAAGTCAAATTATTTATATCCCAATATATACAACTTAAATTATGTTTATTTATGTAATACATATAAATTATATACGTTAAATAACTATGACTGGATCAAAGAAATAGATTTTGTATATGCTCTCCACGTAATATAACATCATATAATTATGTGTTTTTTATATTTCAATAATATATTATTCATTATATTATAAAAATTGTACAAGTGTAATTTTTTAAATCCTTATAGCCTATTATAAATAGCCTACTGCAGATACGATAAGAGATAAT
>NW_020224498.1:0-30695 GCF_003070985.1 Temnothorax curvispinosus
CTATACAATTCAAGATGCCCCCCTTGGCTCGTTCCTCCCCCTTTTTCCTCCGGTCCTACTGGTTCCTGTGACTTTTCTCTTCTGTTCCTTCCTCCTTTTCCTTCCAGGTTTTCCTCTCGCGTTTTCCTCCTCGACTTCCTTCCTCTCATTCCTTCTGATTCCATTCACTGCTTCCTTGGTTTCTTCCTTGTCGGTTTACATCCTCCTCCATCTCTCTCCCTCTTCGTCCCATTTCACTTCCTTCCCGTCAATCCACAGCCTTCTATTTGTTAATACAGCCGATCTTCCTTTCGCTCTTTCCTCTCTTGCTTTGATTACCAGCTTGTGTCTATAAGCCCTCTCTTCCATTGAAAATTCCTCATCTACCCCCACTTCCCATCTTCTCTATATTTCTTCGTTTTTTTCAATTATCTCTTCCTTATCCTCTTCTTCCTCCAGCTCCATAAACATCAGTTCTTTTTTGTCCGCTCCAATTGCCTCTACTACTCCTCTTACTGGGACTATTCTTCCTGTCACTCTTTCCATTATTATCTCCACTAGTTCTCTTCTTTCCCTCGGACCTTCTCCTCTTACTTTCCTCCATATTATTCTTCTTTTCTTCCTTTGCTCTTTCTCTCTATTTTCTTTCTCTACTTTCTGCTCCTTCTCTCTTTCTTTCTTTTCTCTTCTTCTTCTTACATCTTCCTCCATGTCTTCTGCTATTCGTCGCGCTTTTTCTTTCTCGCGCTTGCTTTCCTCCTCTTTGCTTCTGGCTTCTCTCTCGTTTTTATCTCTCCTGGCCTCATTTCTTTCTTTATAGTTTCTTTCCTCTTCTCTTTTATTTGATCCATCATCACTCTTTTTGACCTCTTTTCTTTTTGCCTCTTCCTTCCTCTTCCTTTTCTCTTTTTCCTTTTCTTCCTCTCTCTCTACCTCTTTCCACCAGCTTTCTCCCCATCCTCCCTTGTTCCATCCTTCAACGTCACTCTCTTCTTCCTCATCTACTGCCCTCTTCCCCCTTACCGCTCCGTCGCTGTACTCCCTCACCTCTTCCGTTTCTTCTTCCCTTCGTTCACTGCTCTCATCCGATCCTCTTTCCTCTGTCTCGTCCTGCTCCTCGCTCTTTTCGCTCTTCCTTTGTCGTTTCTCCAGCCTTTCTATTTGTCTTCTCATCTTTTTCATTTCTTTTTTTTATTTCTCTGGTCTGTCGTTCTATTTTCTGTCCTACCTCCCTTATTTCCTTTATAACTTCTTTTATCCAGTCCATCTCTTCCGTCCTCTGTTCGGTCCTCATCGTCCTCTCCTTTCCTGTCACTGCATTGAAAATTGTTAGTGCTTATGACTGTCCCTCTATCTTTACCTGCCTCTGTTCTTCCTCCCCGCTTTCTCTTCCATTTTTATCTACATTATTCACTTACTTTCTGTTTGCCTCTCTTTCGGAACGTTCCTTTTTCTCATTCTACTACTATTTCTATCTCTAACCTCTCGCTTATGTTTTTCTCGTCTTCCGCGCTTTCCATCAGTACGCCAACTTCATCGCCTCTCCTTCAGGTCTGCCATCCCTGCCCGCTCCCAGCGCCGTCTGTCCTCCCGTCTTCTCTCTGCACGTGCGCCCTCTCGGCCCGTATCGTTCATCTTCAGGCCTGCCAGCCCTGCCCGCTCCCAGCGCCGTCCTGTCCATCCTCCCGGCCTTGCTCCGCGCGTGCGCCCGTCGCTCGTGCCTGCACCGTTGCAGCTCCGGTAACTTAGCCGGTCAACTTCGACTTTATTAATTTTCATATTTTTTTATCGTTTGTTGGTCGTTTGTTGGTGATTGTTGGCTTAATTACAACGTTTGTTGGTTCTTAATTTTTTTTTAAATTTAAAAAGAAAAATTAGCATTAAGTTAGCCGGAAAAATTTTATTTTTAATTTCAAAAAAGCCTAATCGAAGCGTAATCGTTTGCTGATGATTGTTGGCCTAATTTTAGCGTTTGTTGGTTTATTATTAGTCTTAAAAACAAAAAAAAAACGAAAAATTATCTCACATATTAAAGTAATCGAAGATTGGTTTATTTGCCTACGACTTAAGCTTTATTTCTATCAATTTAAGGCTAACATCTATAAAACTGCCATATGAATACGGGCCTTAACATCGGCAGAAAATTGCGAAAAGATAAAGAAACATGGTGGTTCGTGGGAAGCACACACACACGCACACACACACACACACACACACACAACGGGGGGTGCAAGGGGGGGGCCTTCGGCCCCCCTCTCCCGCGCCCACCTCGCCGGTAGGCTGCGTGGACCTCGCTTTACAACATAAAGTACATGCTAAGTTGTAAAACGAAATTATAAAGTACATGCATGGGGGAGGGTGCAGGGGAGAAAAGCCTTTCTGTTCACGTGCGCTCACGCATATAAGCCCCCTTGCACCCCTCCATGCATGTGCTTTATAATTTTGTTTTACAACTTAGCATGTACTTTATGTTGTAAAGCGAGGTCCACGCAGCCTACCGGCGGGGTGGGTGCGGGGGAGGGAAGGGCCAAAGGCCCCTCCTTGCACCCCCCCGTTGTGTGTGTGTGTGTGTGTGTGCTTCCCACGAACCACCATGTTTTTTTATCTTTTCGCGATTTTCTGCCGATGTTAAGGCCCGTATTCATATGGTAGTTTTATAAATGTTAGCCTTAAATTGATAGAAATAAAGCTTAAGTCGTAGGCAAATAAACCAATCTTCGATTACTTTAATATGTGAGATAAATTTTCGTTTTTTTTCGTTTTTAAGACTAATAATAAATCAACAAACGCTAAAATTAGACCAACAATCATCAGCAAACGATTACGCATCGATTAGGCTTTTTTGAAATTAAAAATAAAATTTTTCCGGCTAACTTAATGCTAATTTTTCTTTTTAAATTAAAAAAAAAATTAAGAACCAACAAACGTTGTAATTAGGCCAACAATCACCAACAAACGACCAACAAACGATAAAAAAATATGAAAATTAATAAAGTCGAAGTTGACCGGCTAAGTTACCAGAGCTCACCGTTGCTGCGCCTCGACGCCCCGCAGTAGTGCCAACCCGCTCTTTTAGAGGGACCGGCACCCCGCGCCGTCTCGGCCGCAGTCGGTGTTTCCGCATCCTGTGCCATCTCTTCTCACCGTTTTCGTCTTGCACTGCAGCCCTCCGATCGCGTTCTCGCCAGCACGCTTGCGCAACTCTCCGTCTCCATCGTTCTCTCCCCCTCCTTCCGCTTCCTTTCTTGGTCCTAACCTATACGTCTCTTCCTTCTTATGTTCTCTCGTTCTTGCTTCACTGGCTGTTCCGCACGCTCCCTTCAATTTTTCTTCTTCCTCTATGTTTCCTCCGTCGATCCCATCGCTCCCCCGAGGTCCTCCTTCCTTTCCTTCCTTTTACTCCGGTTTCCCTGCGCTTCCTTCCATGAGCCGTCTGTTCGCTTCTACCGTCCGACCGGAAGTCCTCGAATACCGCCGTATATGTAAATACATGAAATGTATACATGTAAAAATGTATTTAACAAATACCGCTGTATAGACAATAAAAGTAAATTTACAAACATTATATTGTTTTTGCATTATTAATTTTAATTAAACTTTACCACGAATATAAAATCTTTAACGACAAATAACAATCGGACTATTTTTTTTATAATTTCCACTTTAATCTCATAATTTATAATAATAATTTCAAATATAATTAGCATTCGAGTAATTCATCGAAACATTGTTATTCTAGCAATTTCATTAATCACTTTTATTTATATAATATTTTTTGAGTATTTCTACCTATAGACCATATATTCCCAATAAGAATGAATAATGTATACAGTTTTTTTGCACATTTAACAAGTAATTAACATTACTCAAGTGTGTCACACGCCGATTTTTTTGAAAGTGTATACACATAGAACTTGAAAAAATATTTGTGTCGTATTTTTTTATTTTTGCTCATAAAGCGTTTTAAGAGTATAATAGGGACCACCTTCGAAATATTAACCTTCTACACTCTATATACGTTATCCTGAATGGTTTTTGCACCAAAATAATATCTTTAGGAGTTTTCAGGGTTTTCTGGTCTGTATTTTTACAAAAAATTGACGTGCATAATCTAAAGGATTATTATACATAGAATTGAGAAGGTTAATATTTCGAGGGTAGTTTCTACTTTTAAAACGCTTTATAAGCAAAAATAAAAAAACACGACACAAATATTTTTCAAAGTTCTACATGTGTGCATAATTTCGAAAAAATTGGCGTATGACATTTGGGCAGTGTTACTTGTAAGTACTACAACCCGGGGCCCTTTAACCGTTTGATACGTCAATGGTCCTCCAAAAACATGGCGGCGAATCGGAAACCAATAGATCAAAGGTGCCGACAGAGAGTGAGCATACTAGTTATACTATGGTGACGGTGTCCAGACCACGGTCTTACATACAGGTCTTGCAACTCCCATGGTGGGAGGCGACTCACTTCTCGAAGACACGTTAGATAGTTCAGCGTCCGACCGAAAGAGGCGCAGCTATCGAGTGCTCCTGCATGTGAGAGAGATAGACAGTATTCTTTCTTTAACGGCGCAAGCGCTCTATTAATTTAATTATTTTTCGCGTTACGGATATGATGGGATAGGATAATTAAAGGATAATTAAATTACACTATTACAATATTCACGATTATTACCTGTAAAAATATAATTTTATTGATTCGTAAGTTTTGATAGCTTCTTTTTTACAACAAATTTTTTTGTTAACTTCAAATTTTCTTGATGCGCATGTTGCCTCATCCTCAAACGGATATAATAAACTAGCGCAAAGGATAAAATAGCGGATGCGTGCTCTTTGCATGGAAACGTGAACTCGTACGTTTCGAGAACTTCGTCCAACGTCAAATCGAACACGTTGATTTGGGAGGAATGTTTCGCGAAGCATGCTTCTACGTGACGTATAAGATGAAAAAATTTCAGATTGGCGTGAATTAATCCGCCACGAGATTTCATATCGACGAGTTTCGTCAATGTAGATTGAGAAGAGGAATCTGATCGGACAGCTTGAACACAAGTACTGCACGATTGGTAAAGTTTTAAAACTTGCTTGCAGAGATAACCTGGAAGGATAACCCTTAGAATATATTGGCTTTAGAAAATCCATAGAATGCTTAAAATGACTACTCCAGAAGCGAGAAGAACACATAGACTACTATTTAATATATTTATGTAACACGTACATGGAAAGTGGCCCATTACGCACGCTACGCGTGCGTGATAGACCACTTTCCACGCACTTGCAACATAAAATAGGGTGTGCAAGCCTGCGTAAAAATGAAAATTCCCAGGTGCGTCAACTCCGCACCCGTGAATTTTCATCTTACAGCACTTGTTGCACAAATAACTATTTCTGCATGCAAAGGGCTAAACAAAAACACATCTCCCACATGCATGGTTGAGACAAAGCAGTAAGCAGTAAGCGGTGTTAGTAAATTTTTACCCAACTAATTAAATAGATGGAAAGCGGCGCACGGAAAAGTCATTAAAATAAAAAACCTGTCACGTAATATATAATACAATCGAGGGTTGGGGAAAGAGAGTAGTCGAGGTCGGGGTTATACTCGATGACGTCGTCGGCATCCCAATTCTCGTGCTCCAAAGTAGCGTCCAACTTTTGTTGAATCTCTCGACGGTACTTCGCACTCTTCGCCTCATCGTTTTGTTCATACAGAGATTTTAGCTCGCTCAATGTCACGAGAATTTGCGGCGACGCCTCGTCCGAAACTGTGCAATTCCCATGCTTCGGCGGCTTGATTATGCTGTACACCGAGAGCAATTTGTACAGTTGCAAGAACGTTGGACAGTTTGGATGGTCATTGCATCCCGCTGCTTGGCGTATAGTGCCGAAAAATTTCTAGAAAAGTGAAAAACGCGTCAAAAATAATTTCGGAAAAAATACATGAGAAATATTTTTGTCTAATTACTTCCAAGTTATCCTGGTTGACTTTTCCCGTTAACAAGTATTGAAAATCGAATTTTTCGATAAGGTAGCGACACAACTCCATCGTGGATTGAAGGGATACTCGCAAACCTTGTGCTGTTTCTCGGGTCAAAAATTCGTCTTCCGTTATGTCACCTTTCCGTACCGCCCATTCCCACTGATTCAGCCATTCCAGGAACTCCTCTAACACCTGTGAATGATTATGGATATACGCATATATATAAATGTATAAATCTTAATGTTTTGTAAGTGATTAGATGATCCCTTGTCATGTAAGCGTTTCAATTATTCAGCAACTAGATTACCTTGTAGTCTTTAGTGTCCGGCGTAAGACCTTTGTTGGGAGATTTGCGGTTTAGCGCGTCGAAAATGTCGTTGATACGCTTACAAAAGGAGATTGTCTCCTCACACCCATCAAGCACCGTACATTTTTGAGACAAGTAAAATGCCAAGCCATCGGCAACGGAATTGCTAAAAATCTGTAATAAAAAAATCATTAGGTGAACAGGGGATAAAAAAGATTTCGGATCGCGTAAAGTTGCCCTTAACAAATAACTTGGCACAGCTATCACAAATAAAGAAATAGCCAACTTTTTATTGATGTTCTTTTCGCCGTGTGCATGGTCAAGAAAGCTGCTAATTTTTCGTCGCACAAATGTCATAATATAAATAAAAATACCTGTTTCGCAAGTCGAACGCGCATTTTTGACGTATTGTCGGGGGAAACGTGTCTCTGCGTGATTTTCGGACACGCTCTAGCGTTTCCCACGTGCTGACTATCAAGTTTGAACAAATCCACGAAGTACTTCCACTCGATGTAATTACTTGTGGAACTGACCTACGGAAAAATTGACTGCATAACATTTCGTCAGCTAATTGTAAAGGTTTTTATTATTTACATGCAATCGAGATGCACCCTTTGAGATTAATTACAGCAACCCTTGTACGATTTATGAAAACGCGATTAGAAATGTGCTGCGAATTCACGACTCATCGCTGCGGCGAGAAAAAAGACTTAAAGCAGGCAAAAGGGTTACGTCTTTATGTCTTTTAATTCATTTATTTCGCAACTTACCCTCAGTCGTTTTTTATTGTGTAGCCGATTTTGAATAGTCTTTATCAGATGAGGAGAATCGGAAAAGACGAGTACTTTTCGGTCGCTGTCGAGAGAGTGGCTAAACCATGTTTTCGTATCGTCGATGGAGCTCGTGACACCCAATATAGCACCCATTTTTTTATTTGTTGACGCGCCGTCAGCAATAATCCCGTGAATTTTTGCTCCGGTTTCTTCGAGGTAGATGATAGCTTTAACAACTAATTTTGCTAATTCCTCTCCTTTAACGGGATTCTTTGACGCAAAGACAGCAATGGGCTGTGTGTACGTGTCGGCAAGCGGTTGGAACATGAGAACCAAACCATGAGTTGCTTGATCGTCGATGCTCGTCGATTGTGGCCCATCATTTCCGAAATCTGTCAAGCCAATGTACGTCAAATTCCGCGAGCACACTGCCACAGATTTTCTTAGATTGATTTCGTTCAACAAAATCACACCGTGGCGTTGGAGAGAAGTTTTACGCTCAAAATGCTTCTTCAGCAGCTGCGAGAAGTTTTCATCGAAACCGCACTTCATATTTATTAATAAAAAATAGTCCCGAATCGTGCGTGTGCAAGGTAACGGCAGAATGTTATTTTTTTGCATAAACTCGTAATATGCCGGCGAGCGGATGTTCATTAGTATACACAACATTATCCACTGTTCTGTGTAGCGTCGGCTTTTTGCATCCTTCTTCGTCGCGGCTTCAACGATCTCTCGGAGTGCAGTTTTTTGAGAATCAGGAACTTTTAAATCGGAAAACTTTCTCTCGAGACTTTCAGCACTTATCTTCGACATTTCATCTTTGGTCTCGTTCAAAGATTGCAACTACAATGTTACGCGTGCTTTAGCTCGATTCTTCTTGCGTCTTTTGACACTACTTTTTCGTCGCATTGCCTCCAATTTTTTCTTTTCTACGGGGTTTGAAAAGCTGAAAACTCGATTCAGCGTTTTGCTCTTCTTGAATCGCGCCTCCTTCTGCAATTGGACTTTTCGCAGTTTCGAGCAGTTGTCACATCTTTTTTTTTTTAGATTAGCGAACAATTGTTCTGGTGCCATCTCTCAAAACCGTCTTTAAACACTGAGTCCGCTTGCAAGTGATAAACACTAACGGCGCCTATTCCACTGCATAGGTTCAATTTTTCGAAATTTGTCAAAATATGCGGCAATGCTCCGGTGCTGTCCAAGATTTCCGCAAGCTTTCCTTCTGCGAGATTGACGACGTGTCCATAAACGTGGTAACTTAGCGTTTTGTCGGCATGGAGAATCACACACTTCTCAATCACTGGTGATTCTACTCCATTTTTCACCAGTGCTCGAGCATGTGAAAACAAGAGACTCTTGCCAGACAATTCTCCAACACTCCACGATTTAGGAATCACAGCCGAGCAGTTTTGCCTATCCTCCACATCACCCACGCGATGGGTATTACCTGCAATACGTTTTGTTTCATTCAACCTATATATACGGTATATAAGATTCTCTATAAACTTTGGCGAGCAACCCCAAGAATAAACAAATGATAAATCAAAAAAGTTTGCATCACCGAATACGCATCCTTATTCTTGTATTGGTACATTTGCGATTACTCTCGTCATGAATATGAGTGTACGAACGTGAATCTTGATAGAAGTTAATAGAAAACGAGAAGCATCTTGTTAATAGAAAAACTCCGATAATTCTTAACTTACCCTCGTTGACTATCACAGTTGACAAATAAAATCCTCTCGTTTGTGCTGGTGCTGATGTTTCGGAGCTCTGTTGACCGTCCAGAGAAATTGTCGTTTCGGTGCATGCGAGTTGAGTTGCAGAAGTAAGCCGTGGCCTTTCTACAGAAACATCATCTGCAGCTAATGATGGAAAAAAGTGATTTAAGTAACATTATACCGACCATATGATTGAAGGAGAATTTGAACTGCAAATTACCTGCGATTTCTGATTGATCGCCCATATTGTTGATCAGCGCAGTCGAAACAGGAAGCTCATATGATTGCGTCTCTTGGTGAATTGGGGAAGAATCTATTGCGTACTCTGCGACTAAAGCCACTGCCAAAAATTCATTCGATGTATTGACATCGAATATTGTTGGAATAGCAGAACTGTCTAGCCGAGGATATTTAAATAGCACCTAAAAAAATAAATATTATTTATTCAAAATAAAAATAAACAGTACATAAAAATCAAATTTGACATGTTGCAAAAGAATCTCCTGAGAATCACTTACTTCAGCAATGATTTTTCCGTTAACATCCCGTTTCACATACTTTGTGATCACGTACTTAGTCTCGAAATGCGTTTTGCAAACAAAATGAGACGTCTTCAACTTTATTTCACCGGGTATTGCAGCTTGCCACAGTTTTAACATTTCGGAATCAGCCGGCACTTTGAACAGCGAATTATTGGTCGCGTCCTTATAACTCGACTTGCATACGACGCACGATCTCCCCATTTTTCACACATTTATTAAAAATACTAAACACTTATAATTATACGTATATTCCGAGATACAATTACGCGAACGACAACGACGCTAACGAGAAGAGCAGAGAGACGCTGTTAAACGAGAAATTTACAGGTTATGTCACTCGGGGGCACGCGATAGCAGCGACACGTCTAGACGATGCAAACAACTAAAAATTGCTTCAATATCTGAGTCACCCCCACCACTGAAATTTGCCAGAGTCGCAAGACCCGTATGTAAGACCGTGGTCCAGACTCTTCTTATAGGGACTTTATCTCTCGGTAGGGCGCGTGTGTGCGCGACAAGACAAAAGCGCGAAGAGCGACAAGCGAGCATCTGGTTGGGCGTGACCGTGTAGAAAGAAGAGAAAAATAGAGAGTCTTACTGAGCACACGAAAGAAAAGGACTACGTTATTAAAGATGTATGTGTCGTACAGTCCTTGCTAAAAGTTAAACTTTCAATAAAAGAAGATTTTGCATGTATGTCAAACAACTCAAAATTTTTTATATGTTAGAAGGGATTACCGTTAACAGTTTGAGTATGATTTTTGTTATTTAAATAATTAGTATTGTTTAAACAATTAAAAAAAATTTTGTGTGGCAAAAAATTTTGAAACTTAAAATACAATATCAATGATGTATGTTTTATACATAAAAAAAGTTTAAGAAATATCTTAATGGTTTATTTATATTTTATTTATATTTACAGGAAAGTGTCGATTCTCTATAAGGGATAATGTTAATTTTATCAACTTTAAACTTAAATAACTCTTAAATAACTTTAAAATTTCACAGAGTATTTTTAATTTAATTTAGAAACAATTTACAGCACTTTCTGAATATATTTGAAATACCTCCAATACATCCTTAATTACAATAACTTTTAAACCAGTAAGAGAATTGTGCTGAAATTTTACATAGATACTTAGACGTAATAATAGAACAATCTATGAGCCTCAGGCACTGAGCTCCTGCTGATTTTCTTTCGTGTAGTGAAAAGAAGATCGAAAAGAAGAGATTTATATAATAAAAGAAAAAAATTTAGACAATAATAGTAAAGAATTAGAAAATGAGTAACATTATTATATGGTGCTGGCACGTAAAACCAAGTAATGACAAAAATAAAAAGCATGCTTCCGGAAGTAGATAATTAGTATGTGAAATGAATGTGAAAGAGTAAGAGAGGATTAGAGTATACGATTGTAACGAAAATTTTTAGAACTTTTACGGCAGTTTAAAGAGAATGAGGAAAATATAGAGTATTTTCTGTGAAAATAGAGTTCGCAAATTTCAATGGTCTTCCTTTGTTCGGGAACAAGGAAGAGAGAAGATGAGGCGTAGGTCACGTGACCGCGTTTCTGAATAAACAGAAGCAAATTTTTATTCTTGATAAAATTACTTTTACAGAAAAGAATCAACCGTGAAATGTTCAATTAATAAAAGTTTTAGAAGAAATTTGCGGTCACACGGTCAATACTAGAAGTATGATAGAAACATCATTCTAAGAGTGAAATTTAGAGATGTTGGCCGTGATGTGTAGAATGATGGACATTTCGTTTGGGGTTTTTTTTCTCTCCATTAGTTCAATAATCTATTTTCCTCGTACTTTCCGGCGTTAGGCTTGGAATGAAGCTTGCAGTGCGGTGGACCTCCGAGCCTGGCTAGGACAGTCGAATCGGGCGCATCCTTGGCACAGCACGCGCGCACGATCGCTCATCCTAAGTCAGCCTTATCTGCTGTGCGTGAGGCGTTGCGGGAACTGAGGTGCGTGAGCTGGTGCCGGGGCGCGTGTGATAGACTGTTCGTTTCAGGCGAGCTCGACTTGCAGTGCAGTCGGGTTAGCCTAGAAGGATAAGGATAATGCTTAAATTGGTGATACAACAAACTAACAAGAAATTTTTTTTCCTCTCTATTATGATTTAGAGCTAGAAGAGAAAACTACAGGTAACTGTCCAAAAGCCAGGGAAATGGAAAAAGAAGATGGAGAATTTATACTATGGAACAAAAAATATAGCTCACTCAAAAGAATATCGACAGGAATATGGATACGGAAAACTCTGGAGCTTCAAGCGAGCCTCCGGTATCACTAACGGAATCCGGAAAATCCAATTGGTCCAAGAAAATCAGAGGAGGTTAGTAAAACTACATCAACTGTCGCTGAAAGGAAGACAAAACCTGGAATAAGACAGATGACAACAATAAGAAACACCCCACCAGCGCCTTCAACATCCGAAGATGTTCAGAGGTCTCTATGCAGCAGCATGGAGAAAACGGCTAAAATAGTAGTAGCTGTATTAGAGACTGCTAATAATATGTTAAAAACATTGAGATCCACAGCTGAGGCGACTGCCGAAGCTGAGAAAGCTCGTTGGAAAAAGGCAAAGGTAAACACTGCGACGCTTTTTCCCCCGGTCTCGCAATCCGGTGGAGGGCTATCGAGGATTGGCAGCACGCACAACTAATTCCGACACCAAAAGATTGGGCGCCAGGTGCGACGGATCGCACCACCGTACATTAATATGTCTGACGCGAGATTCCCGGCAATACCTCAGGGCGTAGGGCTCTTTCAGGGAATTCGGAGAGAGGCGTCTTGCAATCAATCACACACACAAGAGAATAAATAATAATAACAGAATATATTTGGTCAGATAATATCAATTGGTATAATCGGTTTGAGTCTCTCGTATTACCGCAAAATTGTCGGACAGGCTGACGCACGAATGCCGCATTAACGCAATAAGTGCACGCGGTAATGTCGAATCTTCCACACTGTAGACTAGATCAACGCAACAGACAAACGCAGACGAACACACGAGAGCTTAACATAAATGACGATTCGAGCTCACAACGGACTTACGCCACGAGGCCGACGAACCGACTCGCCGCACCTTCGGTTGCTCCTCCAACGCGCACCCGGGCTACCTCGATTCCGCACGACCCAAAAATTACACTTACGCGCAACGACCTTCCAACTGCCAAATCGTTCCCAGTCGGTGGTCCCGAACTGACCATCCGTGACGTCTCGCAAATGGTCTCAAAATGGTCTCAAAATGGCTAGACGCGAGCCTCCCGCGAAAAGCCCTAAAGACCCAAGACCGATGCCTCACGCCCCGGGACATGATTGCGCGAACATTACTCCCCCGTTCTGCGACAATACGGTCCTCCTCGGCGCGAAGGACACCTCGCTACATTAAACACGAACTAAGGACTTATATCGCGGACGATCCCGCGGCTTGCCACGCGAATCCCGAATTCTCTCGCAAGCACGGAGATTCCGCGGCCCTGCGCCGATCCCGTCGATCCTTTCGTCCCGCCAAACACAAAATTCGCCGTCCTCGAGGGCCCGGATACGTTACTCAAATTAGCCTGAGACGCAAATAATTACATGACCGCTCGTGGCCCGCCGTTACCCGCACAACTCGCTCCCGTTATCGCCACGCAAGGCATCACTCTCAATATGGCCGAGACGCGACACGATTACGAACATAAATACTATGGCCAAGACGCGACACGATTACGAACATAAACTCTATCACAATGAAACGCGACACGATCACACATAACGCGATACGATTACTTACATTTATTCAACGAGACGCATTCGACCCGATTAATCCGATTCATCCATCTTAACGCCACGCGACTGTCGGCCGTGGCGGTGCTCACGGGGAGGGCACAATTGGTCTCTACGCACTAGAGAGCTCACTCTCGGCAAGGCCCCGGCACGATTTCCACCCGACTCTATCCTAATGCGAGCGCAAGGTACCGCACGCGCTCATCTCGCCGTCCACAGGTAATCCTGCGGCGCTCAGGTAACCGAAGCGGGCCATGGGCCAGTGCCTCGAGCGAACCCTCTTTTTCTTAACGCGGGGACGCCAGAGTGGTGACCTTACAATGCGTCGTCGTCCCATCGGCAGTCCGGGCAGCTCGGGATCCGGGAGATGCGTCCTGTACTTTAGCCGGCACGACAGTGTCGGCAACGATGGCCTGCCGGGATCGCGCCGGTTCCCCGCGCCTGCGCCGTAGCGTGTCGCTCGACCGGATTGCCGATCCTAGCGCTTCCTGCGCTTAGGCCGCCCGTGCACCGCTCCTTCCGGGGGCGCCACTCCAATTCCAGGGCGCTCTCGTCGGCGCCTCAACTTCTCGCACGCCTCCCCTTCCGGCGGCGCCGCTGCAACTACCTCCGATTCGGCGCGGACTTTTCGACTCAACTGGCTGTCCGGGCCGCGATGATCGAGTCGGCGTTTGGGGGGTCAGGCTGACCGGGCCTCGGCCCCGTCCGCCGGCATCCCCTCGGGACCCTGGCCTGACTGGCGTTTCGCTCGGTGGTGTCCCGGGGTCGTCCAGATCGTTATCCGGCCGCTGTTACGACCGAGTGTGGAGTGAACTCCGGCCGGCGACGCTCATGCACTTGCGGGGAGGTCCGGGCGATCCGACTTTCAACCATGTCCCCTGGCCGTCTCCTTAATCCTCTGCCCTTCCTCGTTGCGGCCCCCGGCCGTTACAGCTGAGTCCGGCCACCACCGGCAATCCCTTAAAAACTTAACAGCTAATTAGACCAATTAATATACGCAACCGCCCTCCTCTCGCTCTAACGAGGAGGCATCCCCGAATTCCCCCCGGCCGAGCCCGTCCGGGAAGGAGACGCGACTTGTCACGTCACAACACCTTAGAAGAAACTAATAAAGAAAGAGTTGCTCCCTCCCCGAATATAAATAGAAAGTCAGAAAATATTGAAAGACGGGAATCTTTAGAATCATTGGTACAAGATGAGACTAGATCAAGTGAAACATTTAATAACTCTAACTCAGAAGTTAGAGATAAAATAAGAGAGAATTTTAATGATTTAAAGAGAACATTAGAGGCTAAAAAAAACTGCGACAAAAATAAATGTTAAATGACGAAAATATAAATTGACGCAAAAAAAAAACAAATTTCAATCTTTGGCTGGATTATTTGCAATAAGAATTGGGTAATTATGCATATTAAGACCCCATTTTTTTTTTAACGTGGAGAAATCTTCGACTACCGGCCAGTTCTGACCGGCAGCCCTCTCTGGTGTTTGAGGAGGAAGAAGACCCCCTCACCCTCCTGGGAGAGGAGTAAGGGGAGTGTGGGATTTATACCCACTAAAATTCCACGGATGTCCAGCGCTGTGTCGTTATGGGGAGTGCCTGGGAACAGTTATTATTGCATCCAGGACACCCCCCGGCGCTTAGCCCTAACTGGGCTTCCTTCGCAAGCCCGAAGGCTCTGTGACTCTGTGAGTCACCGTATCTTGCGTGTGCCGGAGTGTGGACACCACCCACCCCGCCACTCCTCCCGATGTTGTGGGAGGTATGGTTCGGTACCTGGAACCCCAGCCAGGGTACCGAACCTCCCATCCTCCGGGTCCCCACCACCCTCGTCCGGGGGAGGGGCCAGAAGTACTGTACCTCTCGTGCCACTGGAGTGGCAACTTCTCCCCAAATAGTTGTAGTGGGGAGACCAGCTGGACCCGCTAGGGATATCTCTATTGGGACGGGTCTGCCGCGGGTTGTTCTCCGCGGCGGATGCGTTCCGCCTCTTCTTTGAGGGACATTACTCGGCCACAATAGGCCAAGAATGCCCTCTATTTATTCTTTTCCTCCCGGACAGCCGCAGCAACGACCACCGGGAGGGAGAGATCATCAATTCCGACCTCATTCATTAGAACACGGCGGTGTTCGGCCCACGCTGTGCACTCTCCCAGCGTGTGCTCCGCCGAGTGCTTCTCCTCGTCGCAGTGGTGACAACGGTTGGTGGCCTCCTTCCTATTCGACACAGGTACCGACCGAAACACCCGTGTCCGGTCAGCACCTGTGTCGTGTGATACGACACTCCTAATCCCCGACTGCCTAGCCACTCTGCTAGGCAGGGCTGGATGCCATCGACGGTCCTCCTGCCATAAATGGCAGCGAGGAGATGTTCGTCCCGCCATTTTCCAATTAGGACCGCCTTCTCTTGGAGCCTAATGGGTCTACGCGCACGCTCCAGGATTGGAGTCCCCCGAGCCCGCAGCTCCGTAGTGTATGAACTTCAGCGCGAAGTTGAGCCGCTAGCTCCAATGGGGGAATCCTGGCCAGGAGCGTTGCCGCCGTGTGTGAGACCGTGCGGTACGCACGTGACACTCTCAGGGCTACTGCGCACTGAATCCGGCACAATTGTGCCCTAATGCGCACGGAGCCCGTTACCGCTGGCGCCCAAACCGGGGCGCCGTAGAGCGTCACGGCGTGCACGGTCTCTGTGTAGAGCCGGCGAGCCCGACCGCTCGCCCCTCCCAGGTTTGGCATAATTCTAGCGAGATTGTTCGCTACGCCGAGTGCTCTGGGAGCTAGGCGATTGAAATGCTCGCCAAAGCTCCAAGTTCCATCCAACCAGAGGCCCATCACTTTCATAGCTTCTACGGGGACTGGAGTTCCCTTCACCGTTATGTGGGCTTTGGGTGGCTTCCCCATTGAACGGTCGTAAAAGAAAACCGCCTGGGTCTTTTGGGGAGCCACCTTGAGGCCCACCCTTGCCATTTCGGCCACCACCTTGACCACTGCGACGTTTGTGAGACGTATGGCCTCCTCCCAAGTGTCGCCCTCAACCCCCAGGGTTGTGTCGTCGGCGAATCCGGTCAGCCAACAACCCGGGAAGAGAGCGGCGCGCAGGACGGGGTCGTAACCCAGGTTCCACAGGAGTGGCCCCAGAACCGACCCCTGCGGAACCCCCCGCACGACCAGCCTACCCTTCACTACACCGTCACGGTCGGTGTAGGCCAATCTCCTGTCCCGGAGATAATCGTACAGCACGGCTATCAGGTACTCCGGCACCCCGTGATGCAACAGTGCGCTCCTGATAGCCGGCTACGGTAGGGTGTTAAACGCGTTCCTAACGTTGAACGACGTAACTAACAACAACACCCTGCCGGCTTCCAACGTGGCCTCCGAGAGGATACAGATGCGCAGAATTGCGTCCACCGTAGACCTACCCTCTCGGAAGCCATACTGGTCCGGCGATAAGCCGGACCAGTCCGGGACAGGTGCTGGACGAGTCTATTGGCAATTATCCTCTCAAACAGTTTGCCGACTTCGTCCAGCAGGCAGATTGGCCTGTAACTCGAAAGCTGGTCGAGGGACTTTCCCGCTTTTGGGATAAGGACCAACCGAGCCGTCTTCCAGGCTTGGGGGAAACGGCCTTCTTTGAGACACTTAGAGTAGAGGTCTCTTAAGCGCTCAGCCATTTCCCCCGTGGCCAAGGACCACGCTTTATCGAGTACGCCATCCGGCTCAGGAGCCTTGCCAGCCTGCAGCCTTCCCTTGGCGGCTGCACGTATCTCCTCCAGAGTGACCCCGAGTTCCTCGTCCCACTCCACGACTGGTGGAGCGGGACCACCGGTCGCCCTCTCCCCGGAATCACCGGGGAAGAGGGTGTCGACGACCTTTTCAAGGAACTCGGGATCCGTCACTGGGGGCGCCCAGGGCCTCATCCTGTCCAGAACTATCTGATATGGGCGCCTCCATGGCTCCTGGTCCAGTTCCCGGAGCAGCACCTCCCACGCGCGGTCCTTGGCCGCCTTTATAGCCCGGAAGAGGGCTCGTCTGGCTGACCGGTAGCCCTCCCCGGCTTCCTCCAAGCGCTCCGGATGGTTCCGGCGGCTGCGTCTGGCTCGCAGCCAAAGGCGTCTGGCGTGGACGGAGGAACGCCTAAGTTCGACGATCTTCTTCGTCCACCAGTACGCTGCCTTCTTCGGATGGGGCCTGGATCCCGGCATGCCAATGTCGCACGCGTCTGACATTATCTTCCCGACCCAGGCTGCGTGTTCGTCCACGTCTTCTGGCACGCAGGAGATGTCATCCATCCATAATATATTAAGACCCCACCCGCCAATGACCTTGACCTTGACTTATGTTGTCAAGATCACCCTCCTGAGTGACCTTCAGAAGTTTTTAGCCGGCGGTCGTTATTTTTTTTTTATAACGGGGGAAAATCTACACAGATACCCCCTCCCCCGGGGTGAAGAGGGCGGTTATGTGGGACTTTCACCCACTAAAAACTCCCTCGAATATCCCTCACGGCGCTTTTTTGAGGAAGCCCCGGGAATCACAAGTATACCTTCCGTGAGCCTCCCCACCTCGGAGGGTGTTAAGGTCAAGATCATTGTGGGGAGGCTCACGGAAAGTAACTTGTGATTCCCGGGGCCTTCCCAAAAAGCGCCGTGAGGGACATTCGAGGGGGTTTAAAGTAGGTTAAAGTCCCACATAACCGTCCTCCCCACCCCGGGGGAGGGGATATCCGTGTGGATTTCACCCGTTATAAAAAAAAGAAAAAAAAAAGTCAAGGTCATTGGCGAGTGGGGTCTTAATATGCATAATTAGCAAGAATTGATGTTTAACAATCTTTTAGATGTTATTGATCCGTCAGTTCATGTCCCTAGTAATTTTGATGAAGAAATGACTTTTAGAAGAATGGGGTTGGTTAGAGACATAATTATTAATCAGTTGGATGAGGACTATCATAAGAGAATACTTCACATAAAAGATCCTAGAGTTATTTTGCAAAGATTAAGAGAGTTTAAGAAATGAAACTAATATCACGCACTCTTCGTAAGGACGCGGCTCTACCAATTGAAAATAAGGCCCAAGGAGAAAGTCTTTGACTTCTGTCAAAGATTTGATACAATAATTAGACAGTGTGAGAACTGTGAAGGAGCCGTCTTCTTAACAGATCATGAGAAAAGGTCGGCTTTAGCAAGCTTATCAGGGTTAGTGCCTGAGTTTCGCTCAGCAGACCTTATAAGAAGAAAACTGAATTTAGAGAGATGAATTTAGAGAAAATCAAATTATTTTTGTCACAGCTAGAAGTGGAGAGATGTGCGGATGACAGAACCAAAGAAGAAAAAAACCAAATATGGCAAATCAAGTGCCAGAATGGAAATTTGGTCCCAATGGTAGATGCTTCCGGTGTAACAGGTCTGGACATCGATCTAATTTGTGTCCTCTTAAGGAATTTGAACTATGGTTTTGTTACTATTGTCAAAGGGTAACAAATCACAAGGGAGATGACTGCTTCCAAAATGGAGCAGGAGGATCAAGCCAGCTTTCTCTAGGTAGAGGACGTCGAGGAAGGTATGTTGATAATAGATTTAATAAATTTAAAAGAAAAATATATAAACCTAGAGATAAGGAGGGAACAGAAAAGAAAGGTTATGCTAGGGTAGATAATAGAGGAAAAGTTACAAAAAGAAAGTTTAAGATTCAAGTCGAACATCAATGCTTCAAAAAAAGAAAAAGGAAACGATTCAAACAAACCAAAGGAAAAACAAGCAGGTAAGGTAGCTTACAAATTAGATACTATAGAGAAAAATAATGAAATCACTTTTATTGCTGACTCGGGTGCAACTGAACACATTATAAATAAAAGTTTTTCAATCTTCAATCTAATAAGGTTTCAAAAAAGGGAGTAAAACTAACATTGCTGCAAGGGATATAGCTGAAAATCTAATATCTCTTAGACGTTTTGCCGATGCAGAATTAGGAATATATCTAGATAATGAAAAGCTGAAAGTCTTTGATAAAGAAACAGGAGAAATCTATTTAGATGGAATGTATGATAAACCAAATTGGATAATAACGCTAGTAGCTAAGAAAAATACAAAAGATAAAAAAGAATCAGAGTATGAAAACTAACTATGTAAAGCGCGAATAGTAACATTCGGCGGACCTCCTGAACAATCGCAGGTAGAGATTTCAGTCTTCGGATCAGAGGATTCGGAGAGAGTAGAAAATAAATTCAGACGAAACGGCATCTGCGGTTGGGAGGAAGAATGATAGAAGGCTCAATCAAATAAAAGAAAGTTTAGAGGCTGACTTGATTGAGTCGAAAAAAGAATCATACTTTTACGAGTCGATTCTTAGTAGGAAAATTATAGAGTTAGATAAAGAAGAAATTATTAATACAATTAAAGATATTTTTACAGCCAACCCACTCGAGACGAAGCAGGCTAAGTTCACAAAACAAAATGAGGCAATGTTGTGCACGTTCGTCTAGGTCACGCGTCATTGAATTATTTGAAACGTTTAAAAAAATTAAAGCAAAGATTAAAGGACATACAGTTTGATAATTCCATTCTAGATTGTGAAGTATGTGTCATGGCTAAGATGGAAAAATTACCTTTTAAATATAAGAGGAGTCGCGCTATTAGGACGCTTCAAATAATTCACACGGACACTATGGGTTCTATAAAATCGGTTTCACATTAAGGGGGTAAACGGTTTATCACTGTGTTTATAGATGATTAAACAAGGTTAGCTAGAGCATATTCGATGAAGTCCAAAGATGAATCTGGGCATTACTTAGAAAGATTTCTGTGTTCTGCAAGAAATTTACTTGAAAGAAATGAAAAGGTATGTTATATCAGATCAGACCAGGGTACAGAATTCACAGGAGGAAAATTTTTAGAGATTATGGAAAAAGAGGAAATAGAGGGTGATCTTACGCCACCATATACACCAGAATACAATGGCACAGCCGAGAGATTTAAAACGTTACAAGATTAAAACGTTACAAGAGAGAATTAGAGCAATCATGTTTGATTCAGGTTTACCTAAAAGTATGTGGAAGCTGGCGGCAGAGGCAGCAATACAATCGCACTCCTCATAAATCTATAGAATTTAAAGTACCGCTCAAAAAGTTTGTGCCTCAGGCTAATTGTCATTTTGACAAACTGAGAAGATTCGGTTACGTGGCTTCGCCCCCTCTGCACCCCCCCCCCCCCCATTGTGTGAGTAAACCTAGAAGCGTGGGCGGGGGGGGGGGGTCCGTCCCCCTGCACCCCCCCATTGTGTGAGTAAACCTAGGAGTGTGGGCGGGGGGACTTTCCCTCCCCCTGCACCCCCCTGTAAACCTGGCGGTTTGGGTTGGGTTGATAGGTGTAGCGGGGGCCCCCCGCTTCGCCGTCTCCCCGTTTCCATCCCATGAACACGCCTTCGGCGTGCCCAGGTAGGAAAAATATTTTGCTTTAAGCGTTCGCTTCACCCTGCACCCCCCTCATGCGTGCCCAAAAAAACTTTAAACAGTTAAATACTTTTAAAGCGCGTCATCTAACCTATGTAGATTAGTGACGCGCTTTAAACAGTTAAATACTTTTAAAGCGCATCATCTAGTGTTTTTTTCTCATTTTCTTAACAATATCTTAAAAAATACAAGCGACCCCCAAATTTTATCAACAGTTTTGGATTTGAGGAGCAAAAATACATAGAATTTACCTCTTTTTAATTGATTTCTCGTTGGGGCCCTAATTGTAGACATTTACCAAATTTTGAATTTTTGACGCCAATTTCTCCGTTCCTATTTGTTTCCGTACAAAATCCTTTATGGTATGAACGTGTCCTCTAACAGTCAACAATTCCTGCAAGTTTCATCAAATTCGGAGACTATTCGGAAGTTGAGCCCGCCAGGGTTCCGAAAGCTGATACAAAGTTTTCAGAAAGAGCGATTAAGGCTGTTCTTGTCGGCTATACTTCAACAGGGTACATTTTGTGGCATCCTGATTCAGGAAAATTTCTAGAGTCACGACATGTACGTTTTAATGAAAAATTAACCTATCATGATGCCTTTAGAGGGAGCCCATCTAATGTCGAATAAAATTTAGAGAAATTCAAAAACAAGAAAAACCTAGAAGAGGAAAACTGGATGAAAGAATTTAAAAATGATACAGAATTAGAGTAAAAAAAGATAGAAACAAAAACAAACAAGAGAGGAAGAGGAAGACCGAGAAAACAACCTCAAAAAACTAGCGGAAAAGGAAAAAGCCAGCAGTACTCAATAGAAAACAAGAGAAAAAAAGGAAGGCCGCGGAAACGCAAATTAGAATTAGAAGAATCCGAAGAAACAGTATCCAAGAAACGTAAACAACCTACGAAAACGGTAAAATCCAAAAGAGACCAGAGTGTTTCTACGCGAAAAGTAGAGTGTCAAAATGAAACAAATGTAAATAACTCAAGTTTTGCATACTTTGTTGCTAAGCGACTAGACGTTATACAGGGGTTCAACATGGAGATTATATGGAAGAAAGGTCATCAAATAACAATTTAGAAAAAGACGAACTGAAACATGCACTAATTGCTATCATAAACAGAGATCCCGCGTCATACAGCAAAGCAATTTCAAAAGCGGATAAATTAGAGTGGGTAAAAGCATTCAGAGAAGAATTGAATCGATGGACGACAATAAAGTATGGAAATTAGTAAAGAGACCAGAGATTATGAGTGACGGGAGTAGAATAAATGTAATAGACTCTAAGTGGATATTTAAAAAGAAATTGAGAGAAGATGGTTTGGCCAAATTTAAGGCTCGACTAGTAATTAAAGGGTTCAAAGATAGAAAACCTTACGAGCTTAAAAAAAACATACGTTCCAGTATCGAAACTATCAGTAATTCAATCAGTGTTGGCGATAATAAACAAATATAATTTGGAGGCAAGTCCAATGGATGTGAAGACAGCATTTCTGAATGGTATTTTAGAGAAAGAAATTTATATGGAGATACCAGATGGATTAGAGTGTGATGAAAAAACCAGAAGAACAAAAGTATGTAAATTAGAGAAGACACTTTATGGGCTGAAAATTAGTCCTAAAAAATGGAACAAACGCTTTTCAGAAGAAGCAAGAAAATTAGAGAATGATTTACGTATGAACCATGTTTATTCACCTGAATGGAGAAAAAAGAAAAAATGGCAGTGTTAGTACTATATGTAGATGATAAGTTAATAATGCTGCCGATTAGGTCTTTTCTCTCGAATAGCCGTGTTGAGTCGTTCCATTTGTTGAACATAGAGTTCCGCGTTGACCGTTTGGTTCCGTTCAAGCAATTCGTAATGGATAATCCCTTCCCAGTCCCACCATACGCACAACATCGTTTTACGCGGATAAACATCTTGTTTCACGCGCGGTGTCGCTTGTTTACCGGGGCTAAGCCATTGCTTGCACTGCTTCATATTAATGTACAGGCACCATTTTTCGTCGCCAGTAACAATTCGGTAAAGAAATCGTTGCTTGTGTCCATGAGTTGAGCGGTGACGAGCAAGAAAACCAGCGGAGATTGTGGCTCGTTGATTTTTGTTGTTGTCACTTAAAGCATGCGGAACCCATGCTCCACACTTCTGAACCTCGAATGATTTAAAACATTATGCCAAAAACATTTAATGACATGCGGAATGTTCCTCTCTAAAAAAAGGCGTGCAAAGTCGGTACTCGAATATATCGCGTTTATTGTTCCCCCTTTTCCGCGATGCCGATTGGTTCTCTCGCTATGCTTACTTCATGAGCAGCTGTCATTGTATATGTGTGTAATGTTAAAGCTAAATAGCGCGTGCAAAGCGCGCGTCTGTAGTGTCTAGTAACATTTAAAAAAACGGCGGGAACTTAGTTGCCAACCTAATAAATTACCGACGGTAATCTTAAAGTTCTTTTCAAGTAGAGACGTTAGTCGCTGTAAGGTCTCCGCACGCCGTGCGAACATGAGACCATCAATAACGTAAAGCGCTAGGTACACTTTGTCTCCGTCGTAACTTGCTACGTACACGCACTTATCGGAAGAGCATTGAGAGAAACCGAAGTTTTTGATAAAAGAATCAAAATTTTTGCGTTTCAACAGCGTCCAGATTGTTTCAAACCGTAAATCGCTTTATTTAGTTTTAAGACAAAATTTTTGTTCTCTACTTTCAGCCCTTCCGGGATATGCATGTAAATAGTTTCTCTCAAATCGCTGTTTAGATAAGCCGTGCTTACATCAAATTGGACTGATTTTAGATTTTCATTTGCCAAAATCGCTAACAAAAGTCGAACTGATTCGTACTTAACGACGGGCGAAAAGACTTTGTTGTAATCTACACCGGCCTGTTGTGAGAAACCTTAGGCGCAATTAAAGGCGTGCTAATATTGTATCGAATTATCGTTAGAGGAATCTTTTATTTTGAATACCCATTTGTGACCTACGGGTTTACGGTCTTTCGGGAGCGGTACGATCTCCCACGTTCGGTTATCTTCGTGAGCTTGGAGCTTTTTTTGTATCGCTTCTGTCCATTCGACCAAGTTTTCACCGTTGATGGCTTAATTCCTTGTAACTAGAAGGAGTGTCGCATGACGCGATGTATGCTGTATAACGTTCCGGTTCGCGATGTTCGCGTAAGTTTCCGCGGGTTCGCAAATCGTAATGTTCCGCGTTCGCCTTTGGTCCTGTTTGTCGAGAGAACGAGTTTCGTCGTCCGAGGGCGTGCTAAATGCATCGACAAAAGTATCCGAACCCGAAGACTCGATGGAGCCATCTAAATTAGTTTCATGATTAATGTCTCCATTTTCGGCGTTTTTGTTATCGAAATCAAACGAAATCTAAACTCCTTTATCTTTCACGTTATCGGTCGTGTTCTCATTAAAAATAACGTTTCTGGAAACGGTGATGCGTTTGGTTTGTACGTCAAGCAGTCTATAATTGTCTGAATCTTTTTCATAACCGACGAGTATTTTCTTTTGGAATTTGGGGTCCCATTTCTTGCGCGAGACATCGGGAACGTGTGCATGTATGCGTCGCAACCGAACGTTTTAATATGGGATAAGTTTGGTTTCTTCCCTGTATATACTTCGAAAGGCGTTCTCCCGTCAGGACGTAGGGGTACGGTTCTGTTCAATATATAGGTAGCTGCATTGACAGCTTCGCCCCAGAGATACTTCGGTAAATTGCGCGCCAATAACATAGTGCGTGCGCTTTCTACAATTGTGCGCATCTCGCGTTCCGTGCGACCGTTTTGTTCGGGCGTGTGAGGAGCGGACGTGAGCAGTTTAAAGGTGGAAGCACATAAAATTGCAGGAGCCATGAGCAGAATGCAGAAGCCATATGCGCATGCGCTGTGGTATCTGTAGAGCTCTACAAATACCATAGCGCATGCGCATATGGCTTCTGCATTCTGCTCAAGGCTCCTGCAATTTTATGTGCTTCTACCTTAATACCTTGATGTTTTAGTAGATCGCTAACATTCGAATTAACGAATTCTGTGCCGTTATCGGCCCTTAGAATTTTAACATCTTTCCCGAATTGATTTTTAGTTAGGGCAAGAAATTCCTTCAATTTATCGAAAACGTCGTTTTTATGTTTGAGAAAATACACGGTTCTAAAACCTGAACTTTCGTCTTTGATCAATAAAAAAATCTAGCTCCGCTTATCGATGGCGTTTGCATCGGGCCACATAAGTCTGTATGGATAACATCACCGGGCTCAACTTCACTTTTTGCTTTAGTTGACAAAAAAGGGAATCTGGATTGTTTGTCTAATGGGCAATCTTCACAGAAAAAAGGCTTTTTTATTCGATAAATTTATTCCAGAAACCGATTCGTTTGCTATCATTTTAGTGAGTGAGTTCGAGCTTACGTGACCTAGACGTTTATGTCATGTTTCTAAGGAGGTTGTAGAAGACGCGTAATGAGCCGTTATTTTCGTTTTTGGTTCGAACAATAGACGTATCCCAGCAAACGAAAAAAGATTGAAAAGAATTAAAACGGGATTGCCAGGAATTCAATTAAAGACTTTCCGAATTCCATTCTGTCCAAAAAAGGGATTGAAATAGTTTCAATATCATGGAATTCCTTATTTTGGAAAGAATTTGTCTTTTTTGAATCCCATCCAATTTCGACACAAAAATATTATACCACTGAATGCCAGGTTAGGGATTGGAAAGTTTCGTGATGAATTCCATTGAATACCATTGATTCCGTTAACGAAATGAATACCACTGAATGCCAGGTTAGGGATTGGAAAGTTTCGTGATGAATTCCATTGAATACCATTGATTCCATTAACGAAATGAATACCATTGAATGCCAAACTAGGAATTAAAAATTTCCGTATTGAATTCCATTGAATTCCGTCTATTCTGACAATAAAATGAATACCATTGAATGCCAGGATAGGGATTAAAAAGTGTCCGTGTTGAACTCTGTGGCGGTACGCGCCACCAATAGTACACGCCCGCGCGGTATCTGCATTACCGGCAGTTCACGTCGACGCTGCTAGGCGTCGCATCGCCGGGGCATCTTTTCGAGTTCAAAGTTTCGTCTCGACCGCTATGTAAAGGGACCTCCTACGGTGCCTGACAGATCTTACAAATCTCATTTTCGGGCTAATTGCCCGTCGGCAGTAGTGCGTGTAATGCCCTTAGGCATACACAAAAGCTCACCGACGAACAACGGCGCTTGGTCGCCCAACGGAGGCGCGAGACGTTTTCTAAACCATCTAATGCCATGCAATTTCATAACCTTTACGGATTCCATAGGATTGGATGGAATTGAAATTTTTTTTTTTTGGATTCCATGGGATTGGACCATCTCATTTCGAATCCCATCTAATTTCATCTAATTCCGCCAAAAAAGGGATTCAAAAGTATTAAAAAATTTCAATATCTTTTAATCCTTTTGCGTTTGCTGGGATTAGATTGTTTGATTGTTTCATACCGTGCGCTACGATTGTTTTATCTTTCGAGAGTATATCTGCGCGATCGCCGTTTAAAGTAATAGAGAAACCGTTTGACGTGCAAATGCCGGTCGAAAATAAATTTTTCTTTAACGTTGCAACGTACGCGACGTTGTTTATTTCGCCGTCTAACCATTTATTACCGACCAATCTGGAAATTGGTATTGTTCCATGACCTACAACTTTCAGAGTTGTGTTATCACCTAGACAAACATATTCGCTATCTGTCGGTATTAATTTCGCGAACCAATCTTTCTGGCAGCAGAGATGCCGAGATGCACCGCTGTCGAGAAGCCAAACACACCGGAATTAAGTTGGTGCTGCAAGTTCATATTTTTTAATGAACTATAGCTTAAACGATTGCTCCCTAATTGCTCCCTCAGAATCAACAATTGCTCTCCTTTTAAAATTATTATTTTTTGAGATATTTAATAAAAACAAAAAATTTTTAATTTTTATTGAAAAACATATTTATAATAACTCTATGCAACTAAATTCCACATAGAACGATTGCTTCTTTATTGCTCCTTATTGCTCCATCATAATTTTATTGATTTATTGCATTTTTATCGAAAAATTAACAAATTAATCATTTCACAAGTAACGCCGCCGCCGTCACTATCGGCCGCCTATTGTAACTATGGCTCGGCAGCCATTGGCGGAAATATTTAAACGTAATATAATAGCTCTATTGTTCATAACTATATCTTAAAGAGTTTAGTCAACATTTCCTATTGATTTTTGGTAGAATAACTATTTCTCGCTTCGCTCTATTGGGATTTTCAATCGCTCCATTCGTATAATTAATTTTGTATGATATTTTAGTAAAGATCTGTTTATTTTCTTGGAAAAATACATTTTTTACAGTCTTCTGCAAGTATATCCAACCTAAAACGATTGCTCCTTAATTGCCCACCTGTCAGCATTGTGCATGAGCCCTTATTGACGTTAAGCTGAGTTTTCACTGTGCGCGTCACGCCTCGCGTCATCTGTCGTAAAGCCCCTTGCACAATGCCAGGCAACAGGCAATAGGAACAGGGGATAAAAATCAGAAATCATGTATAAATGCAGAATAAACAGTGACACAGGCAATAGACAGAGTTTCCGTTACGTTGGAAATTCTGTGCCTTTTGCCTGTTGCCAACCAATCATAGCATTCGAACTTTTTAGGTTGTAATTAACGATTTTTTGGTTATTTCCTGTTCCTATTGGCTGTTGTCTGGCATTGTGCAAGGGGCTTAACCAATCTAAACATCCCATTACAAATAATGTAATAAAATAAGATGTTTTGATTGGTCGCGACGGATAACACGATGCGTGACGCACTCAGTGGAAACTCAGCCTTAGTACCCATCTACAATAAGTGTTTTAAGCCCTAAGCCTTAAGAAATTGTTCAATCACAATTGAATTTGAAGAGAATAAATTGACTGTGATTGGTCAATTTTTTAAGGCTTAGGGCTTAAAACACCTATTGTAGATGGGCACTTAAGCCTTGTGTCCACATTGCTAGAACTGCGTCCGAGTTTTGGTTTAAGCCAATCAACTTGCAGCTCTTACAGAAAAGCAGCGACGAATAGAGCCATTGAAAATCCCAATAGAGCCAAGCGAGAAATAGTTATTCTACCGAAAATCAATAGGAAATGTTGACTAAACTTTTTGAGATATAGTTATGAACAATAGAGCTATTATATTACATTTGAATATTTCCGCCAATGGCTGCCGAGCCATAGTTACAATAGGCGGCCGATAGTGGCGGTGGCGGCGTTACTTGTAAAATGATTAATTTGTTAATTTTTCAATAAAAATGCAATAAATCATTAAAATTATGATGGAGCAATAAGGAGCAATCGTTCTATGCCGGATTTAGTTGCATAGAATTATTATAAATATGTTTTTTCAATAAAAATTAGAAATTTTTTGTTTTTATTAAATATCTCAAAAAATAATAATTTTAAAAGGAGAGCAATTGTTGATTCTGAGGGAGCAATTAGGGAGCAATCGTTTGAGCTATAGTTCATTAAAAAATATGAACTTGCAGCGCCAACTTATTTCCGGTGCCAAACACACTCTTCGTTGAGGTTAAAAATCACGCCCAAGAAAAAATATTCATATCTGATCATATATGATCATATATGAATGGCCATATATGGTCAGATATGGAAATTGGCCAGATCTGAGGATATATGATCTGGTATTATTGTATATGTTAATATCTGATCATAACTGATCAGGCCGGTGATGCCTTCGTCTCCCTGCTCCTCTTCGTTTTCTTCTTTCTTTCCTCGGTCTGGGTGCCCACAGACCTCCAGGAATTTGGTGGTAAGGGCCTTCCTGCCCTCGGATCGTCAGGCGCTAGAGTCAGCCCTGGTGGGCGTGTGATTCGCCAATGCGACTCGGGGATCGTTATCCGGATCAATGGCCACCACAGCTCTGGTGGAGGTGCCGGTCCTGCAGTGGTCGTTGTGGTGGGGAGGGCCTCCTGATCCTCCTCCTTGGTCTTGGTAGTCGTCGGCCTTTGCTGGAGCGTTGGGCAGAGTTGCCCTGCGCTACGACCACCACGGACCGAACTTGTCCGGTTCGGCGGGTGGGAGGGGCAGACTCTCCTTTGCTCAACAGCAGGCGCAGGTCGGTGGCACGTCGTTCCGAGGAACGGTGAGTGGATTCCGCTCGCTCCAGGTTGGAGCGGAATATGCAATGTTCGTCTCAATCACAGTCGCTACAGCCGGTATATGTAACGCCCGGGAGCCTCAATGTGAGAGAAAAACGTACTCGTCATAGGCAGGTTCGCCCTTATGTATTCTTTCGGCTGAATTTTGAGTACGAGTAACGACAGCCGCCCCGCGGCGACAGGTGTTACTCGCCCTCGCGGCGCGCAAGTGGGGTGTTGCCACGCGCGCCCGGCCTGGCGGGCTTGAGCGCGCGGAACGGGTTGCCGCACTTCCAGGCGCGCCGTTCGGAGGACGGATCCAAACACAAGTAATAAATAGAGAAGAACGAAAGAAAAAGGAAAATACAAAATCGAATGATTTAGAGAAAAGAAACAATGTTCCATTTAGAGAGGCTATTGGAAGTTTAATGTATCTGGCGGGAGCCACAAGACCAGACATAGCCTTCGCAGTAAGCTACCTTGCAAGAAAGCAACTGAATCCAATTGAAAGCGACTGGAGAGACGTTAAAAGAGTATTCAGATATATTAGAGAAACTTCAGATGTTGGATTGATATACAAAGCAGAGTTCGAAAATTTAGAAGCAATGATGGATGCTAGCTTCAGAATCTGGAATAATTCAACATCTACCAGCGGATTTGTGATTAATCTGTTTGGTGACCCAGTGGCTTGGAGAAATCATAAACAATCCTATATTACTCTGTCTACGTGCCAGGCCAAATATTTGGCCATAAGTGAAGCTTGTCAGGAGTTGGTATCTTTAGACAAAGCAATCCGAGACATAATATAACGGGAAAAACTTTCTATTCCGCACAAATTAAGTGCGACAACAAGTCTGCAGGAGATTGTACACAAAAAGATGGGAGTCACAAACTCAAAAATTTTGATGACAATTTATAAACTATTGTTGCGAATTTAGAAGAACAAGAAAGATCTGGAAGTAAGAGGCATATGGCTGATACTCACAAAGATTATGTTAAATCATGTGTAGAAACAGGAAAAATTAGAGTTACCTAAATGGATTTCCACAAAAGAGAACATAACCGACATAATGACAAAGCCGCTTCCTAAGGAGGCACATAAATATCTCAGAGACAAGATAATGAATATTAAGATAAAGAACCCCGAAAATTCCTTATGTAAAATGGCTCTCATTGTCAGTCGATTTGCCTGAAAGCGAAGTATGTTGCTGCTCATGGCCTACCTATCAAATGTTCTCATAGGCGCAACTCGAAATAATGGGCCAGTTTCGAGCTAGAGAGCGCTGAAGTCGTCAACATACGTAATACGTTAAAGATTTGTGTAAATTATATTGTTAGCGCGTGAGTGCGTGATGTGTATGTGTCTGTGCGTGCGTATGTGCGCGCACATTTAGATTGCTTAATTCTGTTCTCGAGTGTCGAAAGGATCCGCTATTTTGAATTTTTAAAATCAGACTTTGGATTCATAATCAGTGACTCCAAAAACCCCCAAATAACAAGTTTCAAGCGAATCCGCCCGTTGTTTGAAAAATTTTAAATATGTCCGCTATTTGGGATCCGCCATTTTGAATTTTGAAAATTTGATGTCAAATTCGTATCTAACGACCCAAAAAACCCCCGAGTAAAAATTTTTAAGCGTATTCGGTTACTTTTTTTATTTTTTTTAATTGTCCGCCACATTGGATCCGCCATTTGCAATTTCAAAAGGTGCCACTTTGCACTTACAAGTAGACATAATAACCTACATTTTAAACCAAAGTAGAGCTGTTTCGATTAATACTATTTTTGGACAGAGGGGGTTTTCCTCTGACGTAGAATGCCCCATATATATATATATATATATATATATATATATATGGGGCATTCCACGCCAATTCGCAAGGGGTCAAACTTCAACCTTTTTATTTTTGATGGCCGCTCGTTTTCTAACAGGTCTTTACGAGTATTAGACCCCTGTTAAATCGTTTCTATAATAAATGTAGCGTTTCCGAAATAGAGCCTGC
>NW_020224498.1:30705-35573 GCF_003070985.1 Temnothorax curvispinosus
TAATTCCACGAAATAAAGCACGAAATTTCAATTATCTCAAAATTTCGTGGCACAGGTCGCAATAAATTAAAAACGCCATAAAGATCTAGGTGAACTCTCGGGTCACGGGCGGGTTATTCTCACGCTTTTCCGTGAAACGCGGATTCGACCACGCCTCGCAGCGATTAATAAAGCTAAGCCTCTGGAAGGGACTGTCAAAGAGCAAGGTAATAACGTACTTGCCAATGAATAGCCGCTAACTAGAAATTGCTCATAGGCAGTGACGATTTTTGGGTAACTCGCCAAGGGCCGATAGGCGGAAAACCTACGTCATGATCGGAAGAGAACTCCACCAATCAAATTGTTACGTCCGAACCCCAGGATTCGGATAAGAAAGACTGGGAAGCGAAGAAAAGACTAACCAGAGGGGTGGGGGACCCCCCCACTGGGGGTATGGAAGGACGGTAACAGCAGGTACTCACTTTGTCTCGCGCAGATACACGCACAGAGGCGCGTGCCATGAGTCGAACGCACCTGTCGGTGGCTCAGGATGGGTCAACGTACGTAAGGACGCTAGGACACCTTCGGTGAGCGGTGCGATCGTCGGCCCCTTTTTAGGTCAAGGATTTTACTCCCCATTACCTAGGATCGGACCGAGTACGATTTGAGGGGGTACGGAGCTGAGGGCGAGGTCTTAACTTAATGAATGAATGGAGATTTTTTTAACATAAGTATTTATTATTCATTATTAGACATAAAAGAGTGTTTATCTGATATAAAAAAATAATTACAAGCTAGACGTTTGTGTGAAATATGTATAGAATGTATAGATATATATAAAAACAAAGGAGACTTTATGTAAATAGTTGTTATACATTTTATGTGGATTCGGGAAGAGTCGCGTAGGTGCGTTTAACAAGGTTTCAATTGAATCAAAACGCGCGGTGATCTCATCGAAATCTGACGCGGGTGGATTTTCAGTGGTTAAGTCGATGACCGGTGTAGGCGCAGTCAGGTCGATTAATTCCGGCGTGGATAGATTCTTATTTTCCGTCGTCGGAGCGGAATGTAATCTGTTAAACCGGCGCAGTTCGGCTAGGGCGTCCTCGGAGATGAATCTCCCGGAGAGGACGGCCGTTATTACGGAAGAACGATTCTGCCGGTTTTGATATTGCAGAATGCGTTCTCTCCGCTTCTTGCCTGCTCTATGTTTCCATACCATCTATATAGAAAAAGAATTCTTAATTACTCCGAGCGGATAATCGCTAAAGCAACTAGGCGGGAGAATAACTCTAAGGAGAAACAGCGGATTGATAGAAGATCGTGAGCGAATATCGCTGGGACAAAGGATTGTTGAGCAAATAACGCTAAGGTAATTAACTGGGAGAATTGAGAATTGACGGGAGGTCCTGAGCAAATATTGCTAGGACAAAGAAGATTCTTAATTACCTTGAGCGAATAACGCTTAAGTAATTAAGCAGGAGTATTGAGAATTGACAGGAGGTCCTGAACGAATGTCGCTGGAACAAAAAAATTCTTAATTATCTTGAGCAAATAACGCTAAGGTAATTAAGCGGGAGAATTTAAAATTGACGGGAGGTCCTGAGCGAATATCGCTAGAACAAAGGATTCTTAATTATCTTGAGCGAATAACGCTAAGGTAATTAAGCGGGAGAATTTAGAATTGACGGAAGGTCTTGAGCGAATATCGTTAAGACAAAAGAATTTTTAAATACTTTGAGCAAATAACGCTAAAGTAATTAAGCGGGAGTATTGAGAGGACCTGAGCAAATATCGCTATTTTCAGAAAAAATTATTCGGAAATGCTAGAGAATTAAAAAAAAATTTTTCAACGATTTCGTGAAGTAAATTTAAAAATAAATCCAAAAAAGTGCGTTCTCTTTGGAAGAAGTGTTAAATATTTGGGACATATAATCTCAGCCGAAGGGATTGTCTAGACGGCAATGTGAAATGTCTGATTGTGGATATTGCGCCAAGGTCGTAAAGAAAAGTGCTGAAGAGCAAGCAAAGTCCGTTGCTCGCATAGTTTTTGGATATGAAAATCTTAAAGACTGGAGAATGGAGGCGGGAAAACGACCTCCGCGTTCCGAGATAATTGCAAAAAACGTTTCAGCCCGAGTTTACTGGTTCTACTAGGACGCTCTAGTTCTCAAGGATGAATAGGAGGTGAGAGGCTCCCAATTTGAAATCAAGCCTACTCCAGTTTGTTGTTCCTCGGAAACGCGTGAAAGAGGTTCTAGAAGAGTCTCATGATTCCATTGGCGTTTTCATCATAATATCGTAGCATTTATTATACTTACTTCTTTCAACACTTCGTCGTGCCACAAATCCAGCAAAAATGCTATAGCATTGTCATCATATAACTACTGCGTTGGTCATTTTCGATATCTTCGTAATCAAAATATTTTTCGATTATATTTTTATCTGCCGTAAGTAAATTATTGTCCTTATCTACATCATATTCTGGAGTGGCACTGTTTGTGTTCATAACATTTTCTATCGCCTTAGTAAGTTTACTCGGTTGATTAATAAGAGTCTCTGTTTCTGGACATTGTACATTGCCTTTGTCACTCATTTGTATATATCCCGTAGAAAGTATGTGTCTGATAAAAAGTCGTACCATTCTTACGGTCGAATTAGGATTAAATCCTGCGCGTTGTCGAAGTTTATTAGAAAATAAATGTTCCACTGAGTCTTGATTGCATAATCCTGTTGCTAGTTCAAATGTTTCATTTTTATTTATTAGTGCTTTATAAGTTGCAAGAATAGCTTTTATAGTTATAACAAAGCCTTTAAAACAAGATACTTGAATTATTGTTTCTGCTGATTTTGACCATCTTACACAAATTCAGTTAATAAAATCTCAAGATCTGAATTTTTAGAGAATAATAGTCATTTTCCGCCAAATTTCACCTTCAAGCTCTAAGAATTGCAAGCATTGATAATGTTATTCATGTTATTCTGCAAAATCTGCTGTAGCTTGCCACGTACTTGTATTTAATTCTTGTTCGTGGCCGGCTGTTTTTATTGCAGCTGCAAAAGTATGACATGAAATGGGGAAACATACTTCATTTACGTTTATAAAAACATCTCTTTCATCGGAAAGTTTTGCAGCGAACCACGTTTCCCCATTAACATTCTTAAAAATCCTTGTGCCTGTAAAAAAACAGCTTTTGTACGATGCGCACGATGCTTCATGACATATTGTTTCCCATGTTTCTACTATGAATATCATCCTGACTCATGTACTAATTCACCGCCTTCTGACGATCAATAAGTGTAATAAATATATTGCATGCACACATGTGAACAATAAATAATAAAATTTTCTATTTTTCAGTACTTGACTCATCCTTTCTACTACACCTTTTCCAACCAGTATTCGATACCGATCACTCTTTGAAAAGAATTGAAAAAAAGAATAGAAGTATAAAGTATGAAAATCTCTCTTCCTCTCTCGCTCCCTTTGAAAGAAGAAAAAAAAAGAGAACGCATAGCTCCCGAGTTGCAGGAAATCAGAGTATAAATATTGAAAGTTTAGCATAAATATATTGAATATATAAAGAAACATGAAAAAAAGAGCCAGCAGTGAGACTCGAACCAGCGATCTCATAGTTATAAAGCTAACGCGCTGCCCGCTGCGCCACGCTTTCGGTTGGAGACTCGTGCACTGTCAAGCTACTACTAGTGATGCACGCAAATATTCAAATCGCTTTTTCTCGAAGACGCTTGAGAAGTACGTTCTACGGCTTGGTCCATTAAAGTTTCTTTTTAAGAACTGCACGTACATAAAATTTTAGCCAAATCGGGAATATGAACGTTGTGCCCTCCCCTTGTTAATATATTTATTTGCCTATAATATCGTAAAATATTGCGCCTTCGTGTGCCTTTTAAAATTATTTAATATTTTATAACCAGAGTCCAACCGAAATCAAAACAGAAACTTTCATGAAAATCCTAGAAAAGCCATATGTACGCGCGCACATATATCCTATACACTTTTTCTTTATAAATATTTAATTATTAAAATAATTACACATTGTGATAATTACACATATTATCACAATCCTACTATTACAATCGTATTGAGTTCGACCGAAACAGAGAACCGAAACTTGACCTAGAGTCCAACGGAAACTACAAGTTGTGATAATAGGATTGTAATCATAAGATTGTGTGATATTTAATTATTATTTTAATAATTAAATATATCTATAAAGAAAGAGTATATAATATATATGTGCGCGCGTATATACATATGGCTTTTTTAGGATTCCATGAAAGTTTCGGTTTTAGTTTTGGTCCGACTCTATTTAATTATAACTTTCTTTACAATTTTGTTTTATTAAACCAGTTTTCATGATTATATATTTTTCTTTCTCTAGGATCAGACTTAACAGAATTAAATATTTCAAGAAGAGATTTATTTGAAATATTAGAACAGTCTAACAATATTAAATTAGAGAGTAAAATTGAATATCTTAAAAATTATATCAATAAGCGTACATGTTATCCAGTATCTAGTCTTCCTGATCTAGATAAGAGACTTTCACGTTTTACATCCGACTTCAAAAAAAGATGGTTAGAATCAAATAGGAAGAAAGACAGATTTTTGGAAGAAACGGGTTAATTATATATGAGCCAAGCGCGGTACTCAGTACGCAGATTTTTCTTGAAAGTAGTTTATTCGTACGTTTTGGTACTATAATTGGACCTCCTCAGCAACTAATCAATATACAAAAAATTATTATCCCACATAACATCGGACATTCTATGTATATGCATTTTTTTCCATAATGTGAAAATAATATCCTGTATATACAATGTATATACATTTCATATACATGATTTGAATATACATTATGGTA
>NW_020224498.1:65573-66896 GCF_003070985.1 Temnothorax curvispinosus
ACGGGGCGCTTCGCACAAAAAAATACGGAGACGGTGAACATTTTTACTTGTAACGTCGGCGCGACAAGGCTCGCTTCAAGAGGAGCTGGTTTGCCGTTACTGCAACAGAACGAGCAAGAGCAGCAACACGAGCAGCAACGCGAACACGCAGTACATAGTCCACAACGTCGAAACAGTGCCTGTAAAAAAAACCACGCGTCTTAGACTATAGTGTTACGATTTCGTTCGTAAACGTGATACAATATCAGTTTTTCACGGAGCGTGACATAGTATATAAAAAAATGTATTTACACGACGTACCTTAAATGTTGGCGTGCTTCCGGCACTTAATATTTTACATCGTTCGTTAAAAATATATATAAGTTACAACAAAACCGCTTAACGAAATATAAATATACATATATATATATATATATATATATATATATATATATATGTATATATTTTTTTTTTTAACGCGTGAACATAAACGATACGCTATCTTCGGTCACAAAAAATGTTTTAGAAAAACATCGATCAAAATACCGTCGGCTTTTATCTTGCACCATCTAGAGGTAACAACAAACGAAGCGTTAACATTTTCTTCTCCAACGTGTTCTGCGACGTCAAAACCAAGAGATCCATAGTTCGCCTATATCATACGTTTCGTTAGATTTGTCAGTCGAGCGTGCGCAGTCGTTCGTTCTTTAACGTGTAACGATTCACGTACAAAATCGTATATTTTTGTAAGAGATCGAACGAAAACGTATCACGCGTGTGAGAAAAAAACTATGAGAGAAAGAAAAACCGTTGTGAACGATCGTTGAGTTCGTAAAAAATTTCTTTCTCAAGAAAGCTTAAAGAGTTCACGGCTCGTCAAGTTCGAAAACGTACGCCGTTTTAAAAACCGTCGAACGTCGAACGTAAAGTAACTTTTTCAGCTGCTTCTGGCGTATTAGGATTTTTGTCAGGCGGATCGTTCAGGGTCAATTTTCTCGACATCTTTTTACGTTCTTCTAAAGTAGCAGTTTTCGGAACTTCTAAAGTCTGCGAGAGAGACGCCCCTGCTGTACTAAAGACGAACGAGACCGAAGTGAAGAACGTACGCGAGAAATCTTTACGAACGTAAGTTGCGTAACACGCGCACGCTCGCGTTACGCAGTCGTACAAAACTCGTCATCTATATCATTACGCGTGCGGAAAACAGGGATCTGAAGGCGACAACTTCTTAGATAGGCAACGCAGTCAGAAATAGATTTTGCTAAATATCTGTTCGAACGTTTATTAACAATATATTACGAGCAGAAATATAATAAAATCTGCTAGCGAACGATGACGACACCG
>NW_020224498.1:66906-67765 GCF_003070985.1 Temnothorax curvispinosus
GTCCCGATCGACCACGGTCCCGATTGACCACGGTCCCGATTGACCACGGTCCCGATTGACCACCGTCTCGATTAACCACGGTCTCGTTTGACTACATTGAAATTGACAATATTGAATGCGATCTTGTTATTGCTGCATTTAATAGTATTTGTTATTTTTTCCCGAGCAATAAATTGATATAGTCAATACTGCATTATGTCACATTTTTCATCATTTTTCTCGTTTATATACAGCTTTCATATTTTACATATTGCAGTAATTTACGTTAGTATAAGAGGTTAGGAAAAATGTCATATCATGATATCAGCAATGTGCAATGCAGTGGTACGGAATTATATCCGACATTGTCATTTTATGATGAATTTTATAGAGAATTATAATTTGTTAATAAATTTCCTAAACTAAATATACAGTAGTAAATAAAAATGCTGGAACAATGTTATTAACATAATCAATAACAGAATAAATTGTAAACCATATTGTTCGAGCTGGTCATAGCGTTATCCCTGCTAAAGAAGTTCAATTTTTGTATAAAAAGTACTTTTCTAGTTCCTATCTTTAAGCGAAGTTCTATTTTTTTCTGAAAAAAAGAGAAAGATGTATCTACGTTCTTTATATTAATTTTATTATTTGAGGCAATTGCGTTACAATTTATATTATGATAGTATAAGCGCTTTCTATTTACACTTAAGTGAGCTGAGTCACTCAGTTACGTGAATACTTTAGGCTGAGAATAATCAGATAAAACGTCAATTTTTTAGTGAGTAAAAGAAATTTACCTGATTATTTTGGTGACAAAGCTATCGCATAACTAGAGATGCGCACGAGACGAGATAAATCTCGATCTCGTCTCGATCTC
>NW_020224499.1:0-4191 GCF_003070985.1 Temnothorax curvispinosus
GGGTTATTAGTTCCGATGTGCCAATTACCCGGAGGTATTAAGGCACCATAAATAATCCTCACCCGAGGACGCTCGAAAAATCCCCCTTCAGTGGGTTATCAGCTTAAATACACATCGGAAAAAGTTAAAGTTAAATACAATGAATGACATTTTAAATTTTATATTTTTTGACGAATTCGCTGATCACAATTTACCAACGAACTATCGAAGGCCACGTAAAATAAAACCACGTATAAATTATATAGAAGTATTAGACGAAGTTGACTTTAAAAACAGATTTAGAATATCAAAAAATAGTTTTATGATATTGTTAAAAAGAATAGAAAACCAAATTCGGCAAAATACTGATTGGTATGTATTGTACAGAATTATATATATGTATGTATATGTTTATAATTAATAGTAGTAAAATTGTGTATAATACATTAATAAATATAAACATAATTTTTTTCCTATAATATTTTAATTTGTCTGTTTTTTAACAGTAATGATGCTATTCCACCTATCATACAGTTATTAGTTGCCCTACGTTTCTACGCAACAGGATCTTTCTTGCAAATTATTGGAGATTTCTGTGGCATTAGTACATCTAGTACTCAAAGGATTGTTTATCGTGCATCTTGTGCTATTGCTACGTTAAGACAGGAGTTAATAAAACTTCCGTTATTACCTGAAGAAATTCGTCAAAATGAGGAGGAATTTTATCAAACTGCCAAATTTATTCGCGCTATTGGCTGTATGGATTGCACTCACATAAAAATACAATCATATAGTGAGTAGAATTTAAATATATATACATATATATACACATTTTTTACATAATAACCTTCTCTAATACAGGTATAAAGAAAGTGAATTATATCTAAATAGAAAAGGCTGGTTTTCCTTTAATGTACAAGTTATCGTTAATACTAAATTGGAAATTATAGATATTGTGGCACGATGGCCAGGATCTACACATGATTCCACTATTTTCAATCATTCACGAATAAAAAGTTTATTTGAAACAGGCACATTTGGTGACAGTGTACTTATAGCAGATTCTGGATATCCAAACATATCGTATATTGTGTGTCCATTACAATCTCCGACAACAGCTGCAGAGCATTTCTATAATGAATCTCAAATCAGAACGCGTTCAAAAATCGAACGTTTCTTCGGTATATGGAAGAGGACATTTCCAATTTTATCTGTTGGAGCACGTTTTCGCACACCTGAGAAAATGCTTCTTGTTATTGTTGCAACAGCAGTGTTACACAACATTATTCAACACGATAAAGAGGAAATTATAACTAATCCCGAAGCATATAATAATGCTATTGTTTTAATGCAAGACATAAATAAGAGTAACAGAAATGTCACTGATGTGTGACGTACAATAGTGAAATATTTTGAAAGGTAATGGTGACAATCATTAGTCAAAAGAATATACTGTAATACTACATAATAAACTTTTTTTATAATAGATTAATTTTTTGAGCACGTAAGAAAGACGTTACAAGACAACATGATAGGTGTGTGAAGAATGGCAAGGATATGCAAAATCGATTATTAATATGTATTTACATTGATATGAGGCAAACATTTTTATTTAATGAAAACTTATTAATTAGACTTTCAATGATAAGTAAGTTTAATATAATTCATGAAAATTTTATTTTACAAACTTTTATACATTTTGTACTTACAGTTGCATGTACAGTTTGTATTGTATACATAATACATAAAATATAGTATAAAATAATATATCCACTAATACTCTTGTACCTATTTTTATGAAATAAATAAGCGTATATCTTTATATTTTGTATTTATTCTCATTAGAAAAATCTTTTACTACTTATATATTCATGTGTGTATACAATTCATATATATAAAATTTGTAAAACTAAATAAAATTAATATATCTGTAACATTCAGAACATTAATATCACATGTATTTCTAGCAACAGATAATAAAAGTTTCCTTTTTCTATCATTTAATAAATACAAAACCCTTTAAATATCGCATGTTTTAATTTATTTTGGCACAAGATTTATTTTTTTATTTTTTATTAATATAAATGAAATAATCTTTAAATTATTGATTTACTTTTAAAACGCTATGAATGCATCTTAAAATAATCTTTAAATATGAATATGCTTACGTATTTTAAGTCTTTGAATGTAAATAAAAATAAAAAGAACATTGATTTAATGTTAACAATCTAACCTAACAAAACATATTAATATTGCAAAATTATATTTGTAATGTTTGACTTAGATTTTAAAAATTTTATTTGTATTTCCCTCTTTTTCTTTTTCGATTAATACTTTTAATAATTCGATTTTAAGCTTTTCTTTGTCTAATTGAGCTTTCAACAATTCTATCTCATACTCCTTCTTCTCTTCCACATTTACTTTCAGAGTATCTGCTAAATCAGTCTTTACCTCATCTAATGTTTTCTTTGAATATTGAGTGGTTTTTCTTTTCTTATATGTACTATCTGACGATGACGCCTGTGTATTTGACGATGATGCCTGTGTATTATTTTTATCTTTCAACGGAGGACTTATTTCTGATTTTAATTTATTTGGATCCCAAGACTTCCAGTCTGTAATGTTTTCGTTTTCCATTAGATACTACAAAAAAAAATTTAATCTTTGTAAAATTAATATTCCTTATTAAGCAGAACAACCTAATGTAACATTCTAAATAGTACAATAACAAAAAATATGTAACTAACTGAAAATACTTCATTTGGATCATTTTCATTTGAATCATCATCGTCGTCCAGAATTTCAATATTTGTATTTTCTTTGTCTATCGCATCAGAATCAAAAGGATTCATCAATCCATATGTTGATGTCTCACCCATCACTTCAGTTACACGCTCTAATAAAATATTTTGTGTAACATTTGCTACTCCTCCACCTACAAATGTAATAATAATGTATAAAATATTATTTTATTTATATTCTGTTAGAAATTATGAAATGGTGATCTCGATTCCTAGAATTAGTTTCGATTCAATATATGTATCAATATTAAATAATACTGCTAAAATGTGTTACCATGGAATTGACTATATTACATGTATGTTTATGTTTATCTTCGCATTTTGTTCTCTGCTATTCTGTGTGATAAGATCTGTATTGCCTGTATTGCTATTACAAATTGTTCCGCATTTATGTGTTAAATGAATTGATTGCTTGGATTAGTTGTGAAACAATAAACATGTATTTAATAAATACATTGACTCAATAATTAGCGCTGGTGCAAGTGCGCATATCGATAATATTTCATCATATTCTTATAAAAATTAATACCTGTCTTATAACTTTCACGTTTTATAGCTGCACAATACTTCCTTGCTGCTTTCTTCATATTATCCCAACAGTTACGTAAAGATTTTTCTGATCGAGGAATTGTTGCATTTACATTATACTGTGCAGTAATATCAGCCCATGCTTTATCTTTTTGTACCATTATTAAACGGTCACTTTCTTTATTCTCTATTACATCGCGTTGTAAAAATATGAAATTTATTAAACTTTTCTTTTCTGCGTCACTAAAATTTTTTTGACGTTGCATCTTTTTTATTCTGTAAATAAAAGTTATTGTTTTCTATTTTTTCTAACAATATCATAAAACTATTTTTTGATATTTATATAATAAAACCTTTAACTTTTTCCGGTGTGTATTTAGCTGATAACCCACTGAAGGGGGGATCTTTCAAGCGTCCTCGGGTGAGATGATAATCCACTGAACTGAAATATGAGGTTAAGGTATCATGAGGTAGTATGATAAGTTGGCCGCCCTGTTAACTTTAACCGACGGTTAAGCTAACTGTGGTTGGTGAAATTGGCCCTTAGAGTACGATTACACAGTGGAGTACCGCAAGGGAGCCCTACACCACGTGCCCGATGCCTTGTCGCGGATGTATGAAGGCGCGGAAGGCGGAAGAGTAAACGCCGCAATTGAGATCGAAGAGTGTGAGGGTACCAGTGACGAGTGGTATCGCAGGCGGTATAGGGAGGTAGCGAATGACCCGAAGCGGTTTGCTCATTGGAAAATAGTTGATCGGCAGCTATACTTTTTGCGACCGCGACCGGTGATTTCGGACATAGTTGAGGATTTGGACCGGTGGAAGCTGGTATTGCTGAGGGAATTACGCGCCGAGGCCCTTCGCGAATCCCACGACGCGCCGC